>NC_140502.1:22595633-22615633 GCF_964271855.1 Acomys minous | reverse complement strand
TGTGACAGAAGGTGACCTCCTCCCCCACTATATGATCACAGCCTTTCAGGTCTCATCCTGGTAGCCTGCTTACTCGTCCTCTGAGGGCCACCACGTCTCCCCACCAAGGGGAAGTGGTCAAACAGGGGGCACCAGAGTTCATGTCAGAGTCAGTCCCTGCTCTCCACACAACTGTGGAGAATGTGCTGTCCGTTGGCTAGATCTGGATAAGGGGTCTAGGTTTAGTGCATGCATGGTCCTTGGTTGGTACAGTAGTTTGAGAAGACCCCTCTGGATCCAGATCCGCCAGCCTTGATGGTCTTCTTGTAGGTTTCTAGAACCCTCTGAATCCTTCTACTTCCCCATTCTCCCTTACCTCTCTCACCTGGAGTCCCAGTAGGAAGCCCCAGTATCTATCCCAATCTCCTGGTAAGTGGAGACTTTCAGGGGACATCTCTGTTGGGCTAGTGTCTAATTATAAGTGAGTATTAACCATGTGTGTCTTTCTAGATCTGGGTTAACTCACTCAGGATGATCATTTCTAGTTCCAGCCATTTGCCTGCAAATTTCAAGATTTCCTTGCTTTTAATAGCCGAATAGTATCCCATTGTGTAGATGTACCATTGATCCGTTCTTCAGTTGAGGGACACTAGGTTGTTTCCAGATTCTGGCTATTGCAAATAACGCTGCTATTGTTGGCCAAATGCCCTTGTTGTATGGTGGGGCATCATTCAGGTATATTCCCAGGAGTGGCATAGCTGGGTTAGGGTTAGGGTTGGTGACCTAACAAAAGCTACAAATTTGATAAAAAAAAAAAAAAAAGTGACCTCGAGACATACACCAATGTTTCATCTTTCGTTTTTTACAATTTATTTATTGTATGAATGTTTGCATGTGTATACATGTGGGCCGCAGTTTATGTTGGCAGAGGATAGTGTGAGGGATGTGGCTCTCTTCTTCTAGCACGTGTGTTCAGAATATCGAACCCATGTCCTCAGGACTGGCAGCAGGCTTCCATCTAGGCAAGAGCATCTCACTGGCCCGTGCACCGATTCCGCGAGGTGTTGAAAATCTCTTAGGTTCTCTGTTGAGGGTCAGACTTATTCTCACTCACGCAATGGACAGTGTGGGTCTAAGTGGGTTTGGGGATCGGACAGTTGAAAACTTGTATAGTGACCTGGGGCTCACATGGATCACCTTTTGTGCCCACAGGAAAGCGCATGTGTCTTGGGGAAAACATTGCCCGCAACGAATTGTTTCTTTTCACCACCACCATCCTCCAGAACTTCTCTCTGGCCAGCCCCAAGTCTCCTCAGGACATTGACCTCTCTCCCAAGATGAGTGGCGTTGGCAAAATACCACAAATATACGAGATCTCTTTCTTGGCCCGCTGCTGACTGGACTAAAGGTGGCTGATTGTTTCCACTTCTGTAGAGAATGGCCCATCTTTCTGCCTCTGAGAAAACTGCAGGAAACCAGACCCGAGGCCATTGTTTGCATCCTTCTACCTGTTGCAGACTCTCCAAGGCTCTGAGATGTGTCCTTCCCGCCCCCCCCCCCCATGAATGGAGAAACCAAGCAAGCGACTTTGTTGTTGCCATGTGAACAGAGACTTCTGGAGATCACATGTCAGATTGAGTCATATCTCTGTTTATCCCGGAAGCTATGGTCCCCACTTATCAGCTTACTGTGCTCCATGTCATGCCATATGGACTCTGTATATGATCTGAATTCTCTGTCTACAGATTGGCCTAAATGTGCATGGTTCGTGTAAACAGAATTACACAGTGTGTGATCTTTTCGGTGTCTTGTGTCTTTTAGCTTACACACAAGATTGTCTAGGTTCTGACATTCTACATGCTGCAGTCACACACACACCTTCATGGCCTTTTCTCATGATCTTCCTCAGCACCCTCTCCCTGCATCTTTTCTTTATACAGGGGCGTCCTCAACCCAAGGCCCCTCAGCCGCACGATTCTTAACACCAACACCAACACCAAGGCTACCTTAAATTTCTTTAAATATCAAAAAAAATCACACTAATGCCTGCATTATTCAGGGTTCTCTAAAGGAACATGACTAACAGAATCAATCAATCTTTATGCCTGCCTGCCTACTTATCAACCAATCTTTCGATTGTCTACGTATCTATCCATTAATATAAGTATATATCTATCTGTCATCTATCTATGGTATTTTTTTAGACTGGATTATAGGCCATGGCTTATTAGTATAACAGTGACTGTTCCATAAAGGAAAGGCTGAGAATTCAGTAGTTTTCCATGCATGAGGCTGTCATTTTCATCTGTCTCATGCAGTGCTAATGTCCTAGAAGATGCTTTGGGGAGACAGCTTCTGGCATTTAAGTTTCTGGTAAAATCTAGAAGGACAGGACTATCCAAGATGGTGGCACTGATCACACACTGTGTCTCATCCTGAGCCGAGGCATCAGCCTTGGTGCTACAGAGCACCAGAGCTGGAGTGCCCTGGGTGAGAGGGGCCAACACAGTGTGGATCACACATGGGTCTGGCCTCGAGCCGTATAGCTGCTCCATGGAGGAGTCCCTGTGTCCCTGCAGGTGTATGCCCAGTGTCTGGATGCATGCCTGTCTGAGAGCTGCACCTACACTGTACATCTTGGACTTGGTCTCAGACTCAACTGTGGGCTGCAGGGCACCAGCTTCTGGGTCCACTAGCCCAGGCAGACCCCAGCGAATGGAGCATGGGTGGATGTGACTTCATAGAACCACCTGGTCAATACACGGCAGGCCCTGGATGGTGCAGGTGTGTTCACCACAGCTTAACCACACCTCGGACAGCTTGCCGCACTGGCATTTTGTCTCAGACTGAACAACAGAGAGCGAGGCACCAACATCTCGGTATGCTAGTCCAGGGGAGACCCCAGGGTGTGGGGGACATGGGCGGATTTGACCTCAGGTCACCTTGCTAATCCACGGAGAGTTCTTGGGTCTAAGAAGGTCAAAGCGTGGCCCCTAAATCTTAGCAGGCACACAGCACTCTTGCTCTCTGTCTCAGACCAAGCAGTGGGACAACAAGGCAGAATTGTCTGGTGCTGCTAGCCCAGAGGAGACCCCCACAGTGTGGAACTCGTGTGGATCTGACTTCAGGAGACCTGGCCAATCCACAAGAGTTCCTGGGTGCAAGCAGGCACAGGCACTGGTGCAGGATCTTCATGCCAGCCACTGAGCATAATCTCTGCTCTGTGCTTCCAACAGAACTGTGGGGTGGAAGGCACTAGAATTTAGGTCTCTTAGTCCAGAGAAGACACCACAGTGTAGAGCACAAGTGGATCTGACCTCCTACTACCCAACCAATACATAGAAAGTTCCTGGATCTGAACCCAGATCATCCCCCATCTGATCCATGAAAGTGTTTCCAGGTCCCCACAGGTGAGGGGTTCCAACCTACAGCCATTGACCTATGAGCTGCTCTCAATGGCCAGTAAAGGACACTAGAGACTACCACCAAATGCCAGAGACAGCAAGAACTAAAGGCCAGAATAAAAAGACAAATAAGAAAAGCTAAAATAATATGGCATTGCTCGAGCCCAGTTATCCCAAAGCGATCAACCCTGGAAAGTAAAACACAACTGAGCCACAAGAAAATGACCTCAGATCCTTCATAATGAAGACGGTAATGGAGGAAATGAATAAAACCAGTAAACAAATACATGAAGAAACAGCCAAACAGATCGAGGACCTTAGAGAGACCACGACAGAGGCCTATAGAGAGGAAAGGAAGAAGTCACTGGGGGGAAAAAAAATCAGGAAAATGTAAACAATCAGGTCAAGGAGATCCGTAAAATGGCTGAAGATCTGAGGATGGAAATGGCAACAATAATAAAAGCACAAGCTGAAGAAAGCCTGGAAAGAGAGAACTTAGAGAAGAAAACATGAACTGAAGAGGTAAGCATCCCCAACAGAATACAAGAGATAGAGAAAACAATCTCGGACGCAGAAGATACAGTGGAAGAATTTGATGCAACCATCAAAGAAAATGTCAAATCTAAAAAATACCCAACACAAAACATGCAAGAAATCAAGGACACCATGAAAAAAACGCAACCTAAGAATACTAGGCATTGAGGAAAGAGAAGATGCCCAGCTCCAAGGCCCAGAAAATATATATTTTTTTAAAAAATCATAGAAGAAAATTTTCTCAATTTATAGAAAGGAGTTCATATAATCATAAAAGAGGCCTACAAAACACCAAACAGAGTAGACCATAATATAAAATCTTCCCACTACATAGGAACCAAAACACAATATGTAGAGAACAAAGAGAAAAAAAAACATCAAAAAGCAGCAAGGGGAAAATTCCAAGTAACAAAGAATGGCAAACAAATCACAATCACACCTGACTTTTCAGCAGAGACCCTGAAAGCCAGTAGAGTTTGGGCAGAAGTCTTGCAAACCCTAAGAGACCACAGATGCCTGTCCAGACTACTTAACCCAGCAAAACTTTCAATAACCATAGATGGGGAAAACAAGATATTCCACAACAAAAACAAAAATAAACAGTACATATTCACAAATCCAGCCCTACGGAAGATAAGGAAAGCTACAACCCAAAGAGGTTAACTTCACCAAGGAAAATTTATGGGACACATGAAAATGGTACTAAGAGGAAAGTTCACATTACTAAGTACCTTTGAAACATCTCACACAGGAAACTTACTGACACATCTGGAAGCCTTAGGGGAAAAAAAGAAGCAGAAACACCCAAGAGGAGTAGATGGATGGAAATTATCAAACTCAGTCCTGAAACCAACGAAATAGAAACAAAGAATCAGGGATTCCAGGAGCTAGTTCTTGGGGAAAAAATTGTCAAGATAGACAAACCCTTAGCAAAACTAACTAAAAGGCAGAGAGACTCCATCCAAATCAGAAATGAAAAGGGAAAACATAACAGACACTGAAGAAATCAAAAGAATCATTAGGTCTTATTTCAAAAGCCTACATGCCACAACATTTTAAAACATAAACGAAATGGATAATTTTCTTGATAGATTGAATCAAGAACAGGTAAATAAATTACATAGTCCTATTTTTCCTGCTGAAATAGAAGCAGTCATCAAAAGTCTCCCAACCGAAAGAATCCCCAGGCCAGATGGTTTCAGCACAGAATTCTACAACACCTTCAAAGAAGAACTAATCCTGATACTCTTCAAGTCCACAAAATAGAAATGGAAGAAACATTAACAAACACACTCTATGAGGCTACAGTCACACTGATACCTCAACCTCATGAAGACTCAATAGAGAAAGAGAAATTCAGAACAATTTCTCTTATGAACATTGAGGCACATATACTCAATAAAATACGACTTTGTCTAGAAGCCAGAGTAATAGAGTCTGGAAAACGGACTGATTTGTTAACCAGGAGCACCAAGCTCGCACCTCAGTACAGCGGTACAACTCCATGGTTTGGAAGGAACAAATCTTGAAAACCACGTGCTCCCCCCGAATATGGTAAAGAGCACGGACCCCCTGGGGACCAGAGCCTCCTTGACTGCATCTGCTGCTGTGGTGGGCAGCAGTGAGTGGCAGCCATTGGCAACAGGCACAGTGGCTCAGGACAGCAACGCAGGTGAGCGAATGAACGGGCCACTTTCCAAAACACAGACTTGGGGGCTCCTCGGTCTAAACAAGTGGGGAAGATAAAAAAAAAGAAGCCCCATGCCCACCGCTACCTCTGTCTGTGGCTGATCTTCCCCCAGGGTTGGAAACTGCAAGCTCTGAGCACGCTGCACTCTTTTGAGAACTGGAACGGTGTGGTTTCCCCCTGTGGAACAAAGAATTAACACAGTGTAAGCCACACAGCATCTGGTATCCAGGCCACTGTTCTACTGTGTGGCTGACTCCTCACAGGAGAACAAGTAGCCAGAGGAACCACACAGAAACACGGATCCTAGGTAGCAGAGCTTACACAACTATAGATACAGGAAGACAGTGTCTGCCAAGCCAGTATAAGAAGCAGCTGCCTTCCAAAGGTGCTCACCCCTGTGACTGCCAGCTTAGAAAACCCAAGCCCTCTCAGCAGATGCCTAAAGGTAAGAGTAAGAGGACAAATAACAAAAACCAGACATCAACAGATACCATAATACAGCCGAATCCCAGGAAAATGACCTCAAAGATATGCTTATAGGGTTATTTGAGAATTATAAAGAGGAAATGAATAGATTCTTCCAAGAATTCCAGGAAAATACAAACAAACAAATAGAGGCCACCCAGGAGAAAAAAAAAAAGAAACCACATCAAACAGGTGAAGGAAATGAGTAAAATGGTTCAAGACATGAAAACAGAATTAGACAACGTTTTTAAAAATCTCAAATTGAGAAAACCCTCCAAATGGAACAATTAAAGAAGGAAGCAAGAATCCAACAGACAAGTATGACCAACAGAATCCAACATGTAGGCTCAATTTTCTTAACCATATATTTTATTAACAACTTCGTGACCAAGCATACGTCACTTATAACTTGACTAACCAAAACAATAGGAAATGAGGATTAATGGACACAATAACAAAACCTTAAGGATATCAGTTCTGAGGAACAATTTTCCAGGCGTGAGCCACAGGATTTCTTCTGCTGGAACCTGGGGTAACCAGAACCCAGAACCTCAGCAGGAGCCAGAGCCCCGAAGCCTTCCCTCGAGCGGTTCTCTCTAGGAGCGTTTCAAAGTGCAGCAGTGAACAGCCAAATCTATCCCAAGTCTCCAAAAAGCCCCCTGCTTCCAGTTCTGGGCTCCTTTATATATCTCCTCCAAGAGTCTGCTCACAGGATCTTTTCAGCTGGCAACAATTAAGCTCCTGCACGAGGTGGTTGCTCTTCTAGTGAATTAACCTCACCTGTTCTCTCACGAGACCGGTCTGATCCCGCACTTGGAATCCTAAAAAACAGGTTTATCTCTCCTTCACCAATATATGGAGGAAAGGCTCTCAGAGGCCGAAGATACAATAGAGGCCATTGATACATCTCTCAAGGAAAATATTAAAACAGAAAAAATTGTGACACAAAGCATCCAAGAAATCAACAACTCCAGGAGAAGGATTATAGGAGTAGATGAAAAGGAGGATGTAAAGTCCCAAGGACCAGAAATGTTTTCAAGAAAAATCATAGAAGAAAATGTACCCAACCTAAAGAAAGAGATGCCCTTGAACATACAAGAGGCCCACAGAACACCAAATAGGCTAGACCAGGAAATAAATTCCTCCCACCACAGAAAATAAAAACACAAAATCAGCAGAATAAAGAAAAGATATTAAAGGAAGCAAGGGGAAAAGACCAAATAACACATAAAGGCAGATCCATGAGAATTACACCTGACTTTTCAACAGAGACCATGAAAGCCAGAAAAGCTTGGGCTAAGGTTATCCAGACACTAAGAGACCACAGATGCCAACCCAGAATACTATATCCAACAAAACTTTCAATCACTATAGATGGAGAAAACAAGATATTCCATGGGAAAAAAGAAAAAATTTAAACAATATCTATATACCAACCCAACTCTACAGAAGATAGTAGAAGGAAAACTTCATCACAAAGAAGTCAACCACTCCCAAGAAAACTTAGTATATAGATAATCTCACACCAGCAAAACCAAAACAGACACTGATACACACCATCACCACCAACTAATTGCACAATAAAAGGATCCAATAACCATTGGTCACTAATACCTCTCAACATCAATGGCCTCAACTCCCCCAGTAAAAAGACACAGGCTAACAAAACAGATTAAAAACAAGATCCGTCATTCTGCTGCATTCAAGAAACACATCTCAGCAACAAAAATAGACATCACCTGAGAGTAAAGGGCTGGAAAAAAAGATTTTCCAAGCAAAGGGACTCGGGAAGCAAGCGGGAGTAGCCACTCTAATATCTAATAAGGTAGACTTTCAATTAAATTTGATCAAGAAAGATGGAGGACACTTTGTTCTCATCAAAGGAAAAATCCGCCAAGAGGGCATTACTATGCTGAGTATCTATTTCCCAAATACCAGGACACCTGCATTCATAAAAGAAATACTTTTAAAGTTTAAATCACTCACTGATCCCAACCCAATAATAGTGGAGACCTCAATGCTCCACTCTCACCAATGGACAGATCTTCAAGGCAAAAACTAAACAGAGATAAATAAATACATAGATAAATAAATGGGTGGATACAAAAAAATCAGTAGCCCTCGTGTATACAAATAACAAACTGGCTGAGACAGAAATTAGGGAAGCCACAGTCTCAAGACCCTGAGCAGAGCACTGACCTGCTCATGGGGAAAGATTTAGGAGGAAATCAGGGGACTTGCATGCCATACATTGTAGAAGCCTTGCCAGTAAAATTTATGGGGAAGAGACATCCTAGGACAAATGGGAATTATGATGCGCAGCCCGAATGAGGTGGCTACTGGACAGATGCTGCAGCAAGAATGTCAGCCAGGGAAAGGCTTAGGGAAAGCATGAAATGGGTATTATTCACCCTTTTCAAGCTAAAGGAAATTTAGGGACTGCAGGATTAGGGAGTTTTCCCTAGGGGCTATTGACCACACTGCACGCCATGCTGATGGTATAATCTGGAAATTGGATGAACCTGTATGGGTGGATCAACGGCCCTTTACTACTGAAAACAGTCAGGCAGCGCAGGTGTTAGGAGGTAGTGTGGAATCTACCTCTCCTTGGAATACTCCTATTTTTTGTAATTAAGGAAAGATCAGGGGAATGGAGGTTGTTACAAGATTTAAGAAAAGTTAATGAGACTATGCAAATGATGGAAGCACTGCAGCCAGGACTGCCCTCTCCTGTGGCTGTTCCCAAGGATACTTTAAAAATTGTCATAGACCTTAAGGATCATTTTTTTCACTGTTCCCTTGCATCCAAAAGATTGCCATCGCTTTGCTTTCATTGTGACTTCTGTGAATTTTAGAGAACCAATGAAGAGATATCGTTGGCGGGTTTTGCCTCAGGGAATGGCTAACAGTCCCACCCTATGTCAGAAATTTGTAGCTACAGCTTTACAAAAGGTTAGAGAAATATATATATACTGATTTATATATCATTCATTACATGGATGATACACTTATCGCTGCAAAGGATGGACAACAAGTGCTTCTGTGTTATGCTTTTATGGAAACCTGATTATCTCAGTCTGGTCTGCAAATAGCTCCTGAAAAGGTTCAAAAGGTCGATCCATATTCGTATTTGGGATTCCAGCTTTTTCCTTCTCAGATAAAACACCAAAGTATCACATTGAGAGTGGGTAATTTAAAGACTGTCAATGATTCCAAAAGTTGCTCAGTGATATAAATTGGGTTAGACCTTATTTAAAATTAACAACTGGAGATTTGCGGCCCTTATTCAAAATCTAACAAGGAAATTCCTCTCCAAATTCACCCTGGGAGCTTACAGCTGAAGCTAGGAAAGCCTTGGCGTTAGTGGAAGAGATTATCTCCCATCAATTCATAACCTATACAGATGACGGCAAGCCTCTAGGGTATATTATCTTGGCCACTCAGGCTACACCTACTGTGGTGTTCTGGCAAGGTGCTCCTACTATGTGGGAACATTTGCCATCTTCTCCCACTAAGGTAATAGTGCCATATTATTTGGCTGTTGCAAAGTTGATTCACATAGGTCAATTGCAAGGAAGAAAGTATTTTGGCAAAGAACCTGATTTTATTATTCAGCCCTATTCCAAGGAACAGCAAAATTGGCTGTCTGCCAACAGGGATGATTAGCCGTGGGCTTGTGCACAATTTTGTGGATCTATAGATAACCATTTTCCCTCTAACAGGCTTCTCCACTTTTAAAATAAACATCCAGTTATTTTCCCTAAGATAACTCAATTTCAGCCTGTGAGAGATGGTTTGCTGATTTTTACTGATGGCTCTTCTAATGGAAAAGCTAGTCACATAGTAGAAAGACAGACATATGTTATTTCTACTACTGCTAAGTCTGCTCAAATTGCTGAGCTGCAAGTGGTAGCTACTGTTTTCCAACATTATGCCTTTTGTTCATGTAATTTATATTCAGATAGTGGCTATGTAGCAGAGGCAGTTCCTCGCCTAGAAACTGCAGGACAAATTCAACCCCAATCACCGGCTAGTGGATTAGTTTTTCAAATCCAGAGAGCTATTCTAAAGAGAAAACATCCTTTTTTAAAGGACATTTAAGAGCTCACACTGATTTACGTTGACTTTTGGCTGCAGGTAATGGGTTAGCAGATGCAGCTACCAAAAATTTGGTATCCCTTACAAATGTAGAAAATGCTCAAAAAGCTCATGATAATATTAATAGCCAAAGTCTAAGACTTCAATATAGGATTACTAAAGAGTAAGCTCGAGCCATTGTGAAGGCATGCTCCACATGTCCTCAGTTTCTCCCTGTACCACATCTGGGAGTTAATTCCAGAGGAAGGGTCCCTAACTAATTTTGGCAAATGGATGTTACTCATATACCTGAATTTGGAAAGTTAAAATACGTTCATGTGTCTATAGACACATATTCTAGATATTTAATTGCTTCTCTCCAGTCTAGAGAAGCCACAAAGAATACAATTGCTCACTGTCTGTCTGCCTTTTATCACATTGGTGTGGCTAAGGCTATCAAGACAGATAATGGCTCAGGGTATGACAGCAAAGCTTTTTCAAACCTTTTGTGACTCTTTTTCCATAAAACATGTTACAGGTACTCCTTATAATCCTCAAGGACAAGTTATGGTGGAACGAGCTCATTCTGCCATAAAAACCTATTTACAAAAAGTAAATAAAGGTTTTGTAAAAACCTTTTACAAAAAGTAAAAGTAAATAATTTACTGCTTGATGCCAAAGGAAATTCTGGCACGGCAACACTCAGCCATCCCTCGCTAGAGTGAAATGGAAGGGTCCTTTAACTGGACAGTGGAATGGACCCGGCCCTGTATTAGTATGGGGTCGAGGCTCTGTTTGTGTTTTCTCACAGGAACATGACGCTGCACACCGGCTACCTGAGAGGCTTGTGCGTCAAGTGGATGCTGGCACGGATGAGTCTGCCTTTGTCCGTGCCCACCCATCAGCCACAATCGCTCTTCTGTCTTTCCATGACCTGTGCGCCTCTTTCTCTTCCCTTCGTGTACATTCATGTTTTCCTTTATGCCCGTTTTCCAAAACTGACCCTGAGACTTACTCAGTTTCTCCACCAGACAGAGAGAGCCTCGTCCTTTTTCATAAGCCCCTCCTCACGACACTTTCTCATCCTAAACTCTTACGGCAGCCAGAGAGAATTGCCAAAGGGTCTTCCAATGCTCCAGGTTGACCAAAAAAAAAAAAATCACACCTAAGAAATTAATATGTATCTAGTTGGAGGTCAGCCTGAGTTTACGCAGGCCCCATCTCGAGACAGAATAAATCGTTATGGATCTGTGTATAGATGTGGGTATAGATACAGAACCGTGATCACACCATGAAGTATGACCTGCTGTCCCTGGCAACTTGTTCGACGCCTCCTGATAACACTCAGGGAGAAAGGCCCTTACCTACTGACAAGGTGACTTGCCAGGATGGGGAGGGATGATCCTCTCGGTGATCCTGAGTCATGGGAATCATAAATACATTACACACATATGGGAAATACCTGGAAAAGCAGCCATCTCTGGGCATCTATGGGGAATTGGTGGCAGGAATTTAAAAGTGCTTTTGATGCCAAAAGCCCTTGAATGGACTGGTGCATATTTGGAAATAACCTACCCTCATCCTCTTGTAACTCTTCGCTCAGTCTAGATTTCAGTGTGCCTAATAGGAATTTAACGCTTTTGGGAATGGTTAGTGTCTGATATCGCCTAGGAGATAACGCTTTTTAAAAGCTCTGTGTGCTTTCGATGTTGATGTGTTTTGTAGTTTCAGGTGGGGGGGTCTCATCATCAAACTTTAGCCACAAAAATAACAATTCACAGGTTAGATAAAAATAGTTTATGGGAAACTTGAAGGAGGATCCTGAGTTTGAGATTAGCCTGGGAAGAGGAGGGCAACCTTGTCTCAAAAAGCTAACAAAAAATAAATAAATAAATATACTACAGGGCCTAGGTGGGTAATTTGTGAAAAACTGAAGTGTAGAAGGAAGTTGAGATTGTTGCCACTGTATCATCTCTCTAAATGAGAAATGTGGCCAAGGATATTTATTGATTTTTTTAAAAATGTATTTTATTAATTTATTCATATTACATCTCAATTGTTATCCCATCCCTTGTATCCTTCCATGACTTTTTAATAAACAAGTGTTAATTCAACATGGAATACCACCCGTGACAGAGCAATGCAGAGACTGGTAAAGGCGTTGCTATTGTCCTTGGCTTGAATGGTATATGGAATTTAGAACTGATTAGCCCTAACTACCTACCTATCCTTCCTCCTTCCTTCCTTCCTTCCTTCCTTCCTTCCTTCCTTCCTTCCTCCTTACCTAACACCTGCCCTGCCTTTCCTCCCCTTTGTCCGGGAACACATCAGTCTGACCTCTTTTGTTGGCAGGAGTAAAACCTATTGTTGATGCCTCTGACATTTTCCTTACTCTTCCAGAAAAGACAAGACCCAAGTAGTAAAATTCTACACCTTATACCTCAACCCCTTTATACCTTTTGCACTCCAAGCACAGGGCCCCGCACCACTCCAACAGAGCCAGGCTTGTCTGCCATTCTGAGCCCCATCCGTTGCCAGTTACAATGTCCCCTGTCACTCGGCAACCTTCCCACCTCAACCTACTGCCTGGCGGGAGTCTCTTGCTTTTCCAGTTGAGTGACCTCCAGGTGCAAGCACAGGGCTAAGCACACAGGGCTCAGGCCCTTTGCACGTCTCACCTGTGTGAAGGTGTTGAGGAGAACTCCTCTGACCATCTGCGAGAGATTCCACAAGAAGGCCAGGGGAGGAGGTCCCGGTGGGAAGAGGAAAGTAGCCTTTGATGGCCCCTGAGTAAGAGTGGCAAGAGGCCAGCAAAGAGAAGTGAGGAGAATCAAGATGGGAGGCTCCCAGCTCTTGGTCTATCAACCATTGACTTCACTGCACACTCTGGCAGGAACTTTTAGGATAAACCTGACTCTCTGCCCTGTTACGCAACTTCAGCTGTTGCAGCCTCCTGTCTCATCATTGGCCAGAAGTGTGAGCATCCAGATTTCATGCTTGGGCTGCTGGTGATCTGTTCACTCCCTGTTCGCTTACTCCAACCCTAGATGTTGGCAAGGACACCATGAAACAGGTACACGGGACCAAAGGGCATATGGGAGTAATACATCTTTATTTCTCGGTGTGTTAATATGGTTGTCATCTCAGTTTTGTCTGCGTATTTACTCAAGAATGGACGTGTGTGTGTGTGTGTGTGTGTGTGTGTGTGTGTGTGTGTGCGCACGTGCACGATGCACATGTAAAGGTGTGTTTTATGTGAATGCAGGTGTGAGCTTCTGTGTTTCCCTAGATATGTTCGCATGTGTGTGTGTGTGTGTGTGTGTGTGTGTGTGTGTGTGTTGTGTTTGAAGATAGAGTTTCTCTATTTAGCTATGGTTGTCCTGTTACTTGCCCTATATACCTGTCTGGCTTTACACTCAGAGAACCTCCTGCTTTTGCCTCCTGACTCTTGAGATTCAAACCGTGTGCACGGCTCATCAGTGCATGCTTGCATTGTGGAGCTACTTTGTTTATTCTTAGTTTCATGTGCGACTTAATTACACTTGAGTGGCAGGAGTAGAGTTACAACGTTGCTATTTGAGTGTCTGTGTGTTTGTACGTGTCCCAAGCCCAGTGTAGGAATGACTTCTCCAGAGTCTCCATTTCACTCTCTAGCTGTGACTGCCTAAGACAGGACAAAAGGAAGAGGTGCAGCTCAGCAGTGGGATGGAGAGAAAGTCTTCAGCCTGGGAGAGGAGCATCTGGAGCATCTATGTCTCTGACCACTGTGACTCACAGCACATAAAACTCTCTGACCCTCCCTTCTGTCATCCCTCTCTGACAATATCTCTCTTCCTCCCTGTAGACTCTGTGGTGTAGGATGCAAAGACCGCCTCAGTCTGTTTTCTACTGAAGCATAATATTGAAGACTGGGTAATTATTATTAGAATACACTCGGCATTTGTAGTTCTGGAAGCAGTTATTCCCAAGACACATCAGCAGTGTCTGGTGAGGCCATTGCTGCTGCCGTGTACCGTGACAACAGGGCACGCAAGGGTACCTATGATTGGGAGAACTAAAAAGGAGACTGACTACTCCTCACTCAATCCTACAATAGTTACATCAACCTGTTCACAAAGTGCCACGCTTAGATGAAAATGTTGATGTCTCTACATCTTTTGCCCGCTCTTGGGACATCTTTCCTGCCTACTGCATTGCCTCATCTCGCCTTGATATGAGAGTTTGTGTCTTGGTAGGCCACGTTCCCTTAATATTGCTGAGAGGACTGCTCTTTTCTGAAGGGAAACAGAGGATCATCTTGGGGAGATGGGCAGTATGTGAGAAAACTTGCATGGCTAGAGGGAGGAAGGCTGTGGTCAGGCTGTGTTGTAAGAGTGAAGACTGTGTAAACAGACAAAAAATGAAATATTTCCCTTGGCTCCGTGGATTTGAATGTTTGGTCCCTAGCCAACAGTATTTTAAGGACTTTCTGAGATCTTTTACATGGAGAGTGTACCAGAAAGAAATGCATTACTTCAGGGACATCCTCCCATCTCTTCTCTTTTTCAGCTGCCTTATTCTTCCAAACACTGAAGCCCAGCTTCCATGCCTCCCTGACCAAAAAAACAAAACAAAACAAAAAAAAAACCTGACTATAAATAAATCCTTCCACACACTTGCCTCTGAGAAGATATTTAACCATTGTGACAAATGAAGGAATTAATATAGAAAATCTGTACCAGGAACGGGGTTGCTATGTGATAAACCTCACCAAGTTGTTCCTCGGCTGAAACTCTATGTTATGTTAATTTGGGCTCCAGTTTTTATGTGAGAGCTTATAACTGATCAGATAGAAGTATCAGAGAAAGAATAGAGTGAGAAGCCGGGCGTGATGGCGCACGCCTTTAATCCCAGCACTCGGGAGGCAGAGGCAGGCGGATCGCTGTGAGTTCGAGGCCAGCCTGGTCTACAGAGTGAGTCCAGGACGGCCAAGGCTACACAGAGAAACCCTGTCTCGAAAAACCAAAAAAAAAAAAAAAAAGAAAGAAAAGAAAAGAATAGAGTGAGGTACATAGAGCAAGACAGAGAGACAGAACTACATAAATAAAGATAAAAGACACAGAAACACACACACACAGAGAGAGAGAGAGAGAGAGAGACAGAGAGAGAGAGAGAGAGAGAGACAGAGAGACAGAGACAGAGAGACAGAGACAGAGACAGAGAGACAGAGACAGAGAGGTTTGAACTGGAACCAAGGCTGGACGGAAAGGATTTTTGCCTGCCTGCTCACATTCTTACTGGCAAGTGCCTCTAACCCGTTGCTGTGGTTGGTATTTAAATCCAAGTTATGCTGGATTCTAAGAGAAACTGAAGCATCAGAAACTGTCTCTCCAGGCGTCCTCCAGGACTCCAGCACTGCTTAAGACACCTGATATTTGCAACCTTGTGCATGGAAAACTACCGAATTCTCAGCCTTTCCTTTATGGGACAGTCACCATTGTACTAACCAAGACATGGCCTGTAAGCCAGTATAATAACTCCCATAGATGGGTGATAGATGATTGATAGATAGATAGATAGATAGACAGACAGATATTGATTGACGATAGATGATAGATACATAGATAGATAGATAGATACATACATACATACATACATACATACATACATACATACATACATAATTAGATATATAGATGATTGAAGATTGACTGATAATGAGTAGAGAGTGAGATCTGTCTCTCACATGAACTCTGGTGCCCCCTTTTCTGACCACGTCCCATGGTTGGGGAGGCCTGGCAGCACTCAGAGGAAGCATAGCAAGTTACCAAGAAGAGACTCGATAGTCTAAGAGCATATACAGGGGGAGGAGGTCTCCCTCAATCACAGACATAGGGGAGGAGAGAAGGGGGGAAGCGGGAGGGAGGGAGGAATAGGAGGAAACAAGGGAAGGGCTAACAATCTATATGTAATATGAATAAATTAATTTTTAAAAAGAAAGAAAGAAAAGAAGAAGATTGACTGATAAATGGGCAAACAGACAGACTGATTGATTTTGTCGGTCCTGTTCCTTTAGAGACCCCTGAATAATGCTGTCATTGCTGTGATTCTTAGGGGATTTAAAGAGAAACATAAGGAAGCCTAAGTTGGTGTTGGAGTCACGCAGCTCGAGGGGCCTGTGGCTGAGGAGGTCCCTGCATAGAGAGAAGACGCCGGGCGAGGATGCTGCTGAAGATCACGCGAAAAGCCCCTGAGGGTGTGTGGCTGTGGCCTGGAGAGTGTAGGAGGCTAGACAATCCTGTGTGGAGGAAAAGACACAAGACACCAGAAATCACACGCTCTGTGACTCTGTTTACGCGAACCATGTGCATTAGTCACGTCTGTAGGCAGAGAAATCAGGCCATGCGCTGAGCTCGTGTCACGGAACGTGGAGAAGAGTGAGCGAATAAACAGGCACACTACAGCTTTTGGGTGGAACAGAAGAAGTGACGCCCCCCTCCCCCCGCCCCGCCGAAGTCTCTGCTCACACATCAAGAAAGGCATTTTCTCGCTTGGTTTCTCCGATGCAAACCACAGGGGAAGACAAACACACCTCAGAGCATCGGAGAAGCTGCAATAGGGAGAAGCACATGAGCAGTGACCTAGGGGCAGGTTTTTCTGAGGCAGAAAGATGGGCTATTATGTACAGAAGTGCAGACACCTAGCCCCCCCCCCCTTAGTGCAATCAGCAGCGGGCCAGGAAGCAGATCTGGTATGTTGGGGGTATTTTGCCGATGCCACTGTCCTTGGGAGTGAGGTCGATGTCCTGAGGGTCCACGGGGCTGGACACGGAGAAGTTCTGGAGGATGGCGGTGAAGAAAAGGAACAGCTCGTTGCGGGCGATGCCTTCGCCAAGGCACGTGCGCTTTCCTGTGGGCGCAGAAGGTGAGCCATTATGAGCCGCGGGCCACTGTAAAACTTTTGGACTGTCTCCTCCCTACACCCATTCAGACATCTCTCCCCATTGTAATGAAGAGTGAGTTTTGACACTCGACCTGCAGTTCAAGGGAGAATATAAGAGATCTTCAACACCTTAGAGACGTAGATGTCTTAACACCCAAAAGGAGCCTACCATCAGTCCTGAGGACATAATCTCAGGCTCCTGGCTCTCGTGCTAGAAGAAAACACCCAGATCCCTCAAGCTGTCCTCTGACATCCATAAACTGTAGCACACACGCATGCACATGTGAACACTCTTATGTTAAATAAATTGTAAAATGAAAGGCAAAAATGTCCCATCATCACTTTTGGCAAATTTGTAACTTTTGTTAGTCCTTGCCCCGGACTGTAACAACCCACTTAGAGTAGGTTAAAGTGCAGTTGCGTAAGCATTTATAATGCATTGTCTTTAGTGTCTGTCATTTCTCATGTCATGGGATTGGATACCCATCTCACAGGGCTTCCCTGAAGGTACAGGCGCGATTTAGAACGAACCCTATATGTGCAGGAAGTGGAGGCACATAACTGTAATCCCAACACTTGGGAGACCGATGGAGGAATAAGATGGGTTCGGAACAGCAAGGGGTGCATAGCCAGCTCTGTCTGTCTGTCTGTCTGTCTGTCTGTCTCTCTCTCTCTCTCTCTCTCTCTTTCTCTGTGTCTCTCTGTCTCTCTCTGTCTTTTTCTATGTCTATCTCTGTCTTTCTCTGTCTCTCTGTCTCTGTCTCTCTCTGTCTCTCTCTTTCTCCTTCTCTCTCTGTCTCTCTCTGTTTGTCTCTATTTCTGTCTCTCTCTGTCTCTTTCTGTCTGTCTATCTCTGTCTCTATTTCTGTCTCTCTCTGTCTCTTTCTGTCTGTCTCTCTGTCTCTGTCTCTCTGTCTCTGTCTCTCTCTATCTCTCTCTTTCTTCTTCTCTCTCTGTCTCTCTCTGTTTGTCTCTATTTCTGTCTCTCTCTGTCTCTTTCTGTCTGTCTCTCTCTGTCTCTATTTCTGCCTCTCTCTGTCTCTTTCTGTCTGCCTCTCTCTGTCTGTCTCTCTGTCTCTGTCTCTGTCTCTGTCTCTGTCTCTGTCTCTGTCTCTCTCTCTCTCTCTCTCTCTCTCCTTTCTTTCCTGTCAGTCTACCTGAACCTATATCTGTAACTACCAGCACCGTGTGCCTTTGGACCTGATCTCTGTTTGTGTCTTTCTAAATTCCCTAGGGCCCATCCTAACCTGTCTAAGGACAGCTTGTCACCTTTCCCTTCTGTGGTCTCCCTCGTGTCCCCTTGTCTGTTTGTAATTGTGTCCTCCAATTTTTTTTCTTTCCTCCACCTCCCGCTAATCACCTTTCTTCTCACTCATGTTCACTCAGTTTACTACAAAATATTTTCTCCTGTAGTAGCTTCGTTGTCTCTCACCATTGTGCCCCTCTGTGATGGGATCTTTCCAATTTCCCTACCTCTATATTGTTTCTTTCTCTCTGTCCCTTTTCTTCCCGTACCTGCTTTTCTAAACTTGGAGCTGTGTTATGAAGAATAATTTTTTTAAAATCTCGCTTCCCTAGGTGTCTCTAACTCTAAAAAATAAGACATGAAAGAAGGCCATTATTACTTTGATGTGATGGTGAGCTTTGTCTTATCATGTGCATTTCTTTGTTATGGCTTCTTGTTATCTCTTGGGAGCCTTTTCTTTTCTAATGAGGAATGGAAAGGGAGTGGTTAAATGTTCAAAAACCGTGGGGAGGAACCGGGAAGAGCAGAGGGAGGAAAGTGTAGCAGGATATATTGTGTGAGAAAAGAATCTATTTCTAATAAAAGAAGAAAAGGAAGTCTAATGGAAAAAGTAACACAATTAATGGATTTGAGGCAAAGAAAAATAATGGGATATTCAGGCTGTTACAGTTTCCAAAGTGAAGAAGCTATCTTCTGCCATTTTTAGTGCTTTGCATGGACACTGCTGTGTTGGCCTACAGACACCCTGAACTTCCTGAGAAAGAATACTCAATACCTCCAACCCCTCTACTAACATGTTATTTATTTTTTGGGCAGTGGTAGAAACCTAACTTTGCAGAGAGCTCATTTTGTTCTCTGTAAAGATTCTGTTTTGTCAGGCATTTAATCACGATTAAAGAGGAATGTTTTTTTGCTTGTTTAAAAAAAGTGTTTTAGGCTAATTATAAAAAAAATAGAAAAGGGATTTGCTCAGGTTAGATTTTTTTTTTAATATTTTCCCAAATTCCTCCTGATCAGCTATCCCTGGTGAGTGAGTGGGATGGATCAGGCAAAGCCACTGGAATACACCTGTATCTGTTTGTGTCAAAGAGGCCAGCACTGCCCTCTGGTGTCTAGGAATGGAATCACAGGTCAGTCTCACCTATGGAGAAGGGCATAAAAGCTTCACTTTTCTTCAGTGCCCCATTGGCATCCAGGAAGTGGTCAGGATTGAAGGCGTCTGGCTGTTCAAAGTACAGTGGGTCATGAAGAGCTGAACTCAGAATGGGGTACACCTCAGTGTCCTAGGAGGTGTTACAAGACACAAAGATGTTAACATTCCCTGACTCCCTACACAAAACAGCCAGTCCCAAATAAACACAGAATTCTGGGAAACTAAAATCAGGAATAGGTTGGTGATTAGGATCGTGGAGTATTGCTATAGAGTATCAGTGAAGAACCACAGCTGGTCTCACCTTGGGGAGCAGGTACCCTCGGAACAATGTGTCTTTGGTGACTTTGTGTGGCAGACTCATAGGAATAAGATCTGAAAACCTCTGAACCTCGTGGATGACTGCGTCAGTGTACGGCATTTTGGTGCGGTCGTCGAGCGTTGGTAGGCGGTGTGAGCCGATCACCTGTTCAATCTCCTTCTGGACTTTCTCTGCACATAAAATGGATGTGGTAGACAATGCTTACTTTGCGA
>NC_140502.1:22480633-22583133 GCF_964271855.1 Acomys minous | reverse complement strand
TACTTACGCTCTGCGTTTTCCTGTGACTAAGATCCTTGGGAATTGGGCGGCATGGAAAAGGTTGAACCAAGCTAGCCTTCAACCCTAATGTGCTGTAGAAGACGACCTTGAAAACCTCAGCCTCCTTCCTCTCTCTCTAGTCTTGCTGAGATTACAACTGCATCCCATCATTTCGTAGTGTCTATGGTTCTGAAAGCACTCTACAACTCAACTACAGACACACACACACACACACACACACACACACACATTTTTTGAGACAGGACATCACAACATAGACAAGACTGGCCTTGAATACATGACCATCTTGTCTTAGCCTTCTGAGTTCTGAGATTTACAAGTATATGCATCAATCATACCTAATTGACAAATAAAATCAATTGGAAGATTGATTTTTCTGCACGGAAGTCACCACTATTGACAGTACACGTTTCTGAATTACTTTGGACGGAATACATTTCACATTTTCCTTATCCTTGTATTTTTCTCTCTCACTCTCTGCCTCTCTCCATATCTTATCCTCCCCACTCTGTTTTGAAGGAGAGATAAACCTGTTTTTTAGGATCCCAAGTGTGGGGTCAGAACAGTCTTGTGAGAGAACAGGTGAGGTTAATCCACTAGAAGACAAACCACCTCATGAGGGAGCTTGATTGTTGCCAGCTGAAAAGATCCCGTGAGCAGACTCTGGGAGGAGATATAGAAATGAGCCCAGAACTGGAGGCAGGGCTTTGGGGGAGACTTTTGGATAGTTTTGGCTGTTCATCGCTCCACATCAAGACGCTCCTAGAGAGAACGGCTCAAGCAAAGGCTTCGAGGCTCTGGCTGCTGCTGAGGTTCTAGGTTTTGGTTACTCCAGGTTCCAGCAGGAGAAATCCTGCTGATTATGCCAGGAGAATCACTCCTCAGAACTGATATCCTTATGGTTTTGTTATTGTGCTCCTTAATCCTCTTTTCCTATTGGTTTGGTTAGTCAGGTTATAAGTGACATATGCTCAGTTAATAAGTTGTAATAAAATATATTGGTTGAGAAAATTGAGCCTAAAAAAATTGAGCCTTCTCTCTCTCTCTCTCTCTCTCTCTCTCTCTCTCTCTCTCTCTCTCTCTCTCTCTTTCTCTCTCCCTCTCTCTCTCTCTCTCTCTCTCTCTCTCTGTGTGTGTGTGTGTGTGTGTGTGTGTGTGTGTGTGTGTGTGTGTGTTTCTCTGGCCTTGTTTGTCTCTCTCTCTCTTTCTTTGGCTCTGTACTCATGTTTTTCTTTATGCCCACTCTCCAAGCCTCACCCTGGGATTTCCTCAGTTCCTCCACCAGACATTGGGCCTCATCCTTCATCCGCTCCTCCACACTCCGCTTTCCCATCCCAAAGTCCCTCATGGTGGCCAGAGAGAACCGCCGAAGGGTCTTCCAGCGTTTCCCATTGGAAAAGATCATACCTAAGAAATGAGAGGAAGCAAGAATAGGCTACATTGGAAGTTGAAAGGATCTGGAGTCCTCCCTCCCCCCCACATCCAGTGCTCCACCTTTCAGACTTACCTTCCCGGGCCACATCCTCCACTGTACCTTACCACACACATCTTACCATATCCCTGTACAACTTGCTCAATCACAGCAACTGTCCCTCGACCAGAGAAAGCCTCAGCTTGGTCCACTAGAGCCTCCCTTATGGTCTCTGTCCCACACAGCATGACCACTGGCCTCGGTCCCAGGTGCACCGTGAACACATCTCCATATTTTTCTCGAAGCTGCCAAGGATAGGGTACCAAGGTTGTGGTTATTTAGCACAAATGTTATTGCAAAATTTTTATTAAAAAAAAACCACTTAGATACAGATTAGTAAATAGGGACCTCCTACCATAGCCACCCCTCCCCTTCTGAGGGCCTAAGAGTTAAAGGGTTATTTTACCACGGGCTGTGTATTGAATGGGTGGATATCCTAATTGGTGCGCCGGTACTGTTGAGTAGGAGAGGAACACAACGCATGTTTTTTTTATTCTGGTACTGGGAAGGAGGAGGCCAGAGAACCAGTAGTGATCCTTTCCTTGCCTACACATCCATTTGGGGGGTGGGGCAGCATTGGACACATATGATGCTACCTCAGAAATACAGATGTCGATATGGATCTAGATATATATATGGGTACAGGGCAACTGCTCTACAATCTGGCCAGTATCGCATCCGAGAACCATCTGGCCAAAGCCGATCTGCTTTGAGGAGGTACGGGGTAGGTTCTTGTCCAGGGTGCAAATCCTGGTCACTATCTCTTGGTTTACCAAGCCGATGGCTCAGGCAACTGATCATGATTGAAAGGAAAAAAGAGGAGTCCATCTTGCTTTCCCTAGTGACACTAGACTGGGTGTACTGTATGCAGGGAACATAACATGACAACCATTTTCCCTGGTGAAAACATCCTCTAGCCAAAAATGGCAAAGAGTTGTAAAAGGAGGCTCGTTGATTTTTAATTTTCCTCTTTGTGGAGATCTTCAGTAAGCTCAAATGTGCCCACTTGTCCGAGAGGGCTGACTGGGAGTCCTGAGTCTGTTAATTTATTTGTGAATTTACAAGAGACTAAAAGGTAAGGACGGGATAGAAAATATCACACACACACACACACACACACACACACACACACGGAGGCATTCAAGAGGAAAAGGTGGATGAAGTTAAAAAAAATCTTAACTTCAACGTCATTTATTGTCTGGTAACCATATTTATATTTCTGCAAAAAGGAATTGCCTCGTAGTCAAAAAGGCAATCAATCACAAAGCAGTACACAGGTTACATGTTTCTTTTTTTTTTTTTTTTCATTAAAACTGAACATTTCTTATCAAGGTATCCATTACGTAAGTTCATAGTAAGTTCAGAATGACAAAGTTTGACAAGGCCTAAAGGTTAACAGGGGCTAAAAGTTACAAGAATATATGCCTTGTCAATTAAGACTGACCTGGCTACACGTTTTCCAGCTGCCTCTCGTTATAGTGAGTTCAAGATAATAAATTTATCTGTCTTTCATTCTAAGAAAAAAAAGTAATTTTAAAATAACAGCTTATAATGTCAAAAGGTGACGAGGTGTGAAGAATTACAACAGGAAAAATCGGTATATATTTGAACATTAAGGTTTGTACTAAATTTAGACTTCCTAGGTAGCGCCATTATATTTTGGGTTCGTGGTAAGTTTAAACCAACTTGCGTATAATTATGCCTATAGCAGGATTCATGTTGCCATCTGGGGTGATGGCTTACCTGAAGCCACAAAACTTCAAGGCTGTCCTTAGTGAGTCATCTAGAGGTCCACAAAGGTATTTATGACATTAAAAACCTTTCTAACATTGTTTTAGAAGATCTAAAGCAATTTAATTTTTAAAATTGTTTGACTCAAATAAGGAATTCCATAATCAGGAATTAATTCGTCTGGACAGCGGCACGTCTTCAATAATATCCCATAGGAAATTTGTTCAATCAGAGTGGGTAAATACCCAAAAGGTGATGGTTCACACCAACGCCAGATCTTAGAGTGATGCAACAGTGTGTAAATGTTGGTGTTGTCAGAGGTTTGAAGCCATTCTGGGGTGTATCATGGCACAGCCCTTGCACGATTCCAGGTCCCTTAAAGAGATCTCATGCACACTGAACTTCTCCAAATTGATTGCTCTTGACATCACGTCAGAGGCTGGAAGTAGTCCTGGGGTGTACCATGCTACAAATCTTGCAAAAAAAAAACAAAACAAAACAACAACAACAAAAAAAAACAGATCCCTTCGAGAAAGCTCACATGCCTACTTAATTCCTTTAACAGAATCACTCTTGGCACCCTTGCTGCTGTGACCAACCTTCATACTGCTTAATGACTCCTACAGCATTTGAAGAGTGCCCTTGACCCACGCACTGGGTTCCTTGTGGGGGTGGGGAGTGGTGATCCCTAGTGTTGGCCTTGGTATGACTCATGATTACAGTACAGAGAGTTGGACAACGCCCTGGCAATACCATGATCTCTAAGCATTCACAAGGCACCAGTCCCAGGAATATCAAACCCTCCATTACAGAAAGCCCTTGTATATGCTGGTACGTGTTTACAAATAACACATCTTCATCCTGTTGTCATCTTTAGCTCAGTCTAGATTTCAGTGCTGCCCAATGTCATCTAGGGGATAGTGCTTTAAAATTTTAAAAAACAAACTCTGTGCATGTCTTATTTAGATGTATTTATGTTTATAGGTCGGGAGGGTCACAATATAGAGCTTTATGCAACAATGAAATAACTATCCACACATCAGATCAAATATATAAATGAGACTTGACAACTTAATGTAGACACAAAAAAAATTTTATTTACACATTCTGCATCTAGATGAAGTTTAAACACGGGTGTACCTTGATGTTAGAGTGATGGGAAGTCAGTGGCTGCAAGGGAATAAAGCAAGGACCGGTTTTTATGTCAATCACTCTGCACCTGGATAGTAAGAACGTATTCATGCTGAAAGCTCATTCAGCAGTGACCCAAAACCTCAACAATATTTTCCTGCACAACATATAGTTGTGGCTGGAACAGGCGGCTTAGTTGTTAGAAGCACCATTGATATGGCAGAGGGCCGGAGCTTAGTCCTGCCTCTCAAGTCAGAAAGTTAACCTGCCCGTAATGCCATCTTCATTGGGTGTGGTGTTCTATTCTGGCTCCTTCAAGAAGAATCAGATATTAATACACACACACACACACACACACACACACACACACACACACTGATGGTGTTTAGATCTATCTATATCTATATATTGATAGATCATAGATAGATAGATAGATAGATAGATAGATAGATAGATAGATAGATAGACGACAGATACATACATACATAGGATGGATAGGCAGATAATAGATAAATACACATACATACATACATGAATGCATATGACAGATTGAGTGATAATATATAGACAATAGATAAATGGATAGATAGATAGATAGATAGATAGATAGATAGATAGATAGATGACAGATACATACATACATAGCATGGATAGGCAGATAGTAGATAAATACACATACATACATACACACGAATGCATATGATAGATTGAGTGATAATATGTAGACAATAGATAAATGGATAAATGGATAGATAGATAGATAGATAGATAGATAGATAGATAGATAGAGCAATAATAGAAGATAGGTAAATGATAGATAATAGATATGTATATGTGATGGGTGATAAACAATAAAGAGTAAATGACAGATGATATGTAATAGATACATAGATAGATCACGCAGATCACTTTTAAGCATTATCATTTTGGGCTCAGCGGTGAAGAACACTTGCTAAATTGTCATGATGACGAAAGTCTAGATCTCAGCAACAATTTAACAAATGGGAGGGGGGGTGATTAATATACGCCCATGACCCAGAGGAGAGTGTTGAAGGGTAAAGGAAGAAGTGTTGAAGAGACTTGAGGACTTCCAGACCCGTCTCTCGGAGGGATATCCTCAAAGGACAGTCGGAGCAATAGAAGAGGACAACTGGGGATGTCCGTTAGCCTCCGTCCTTATGAGGAGGTTTGAGCACACAATTATAAATATAGTCACACATACACATGTACACACATGCATACATAAAGCACACATGAATATACATATACATGAACACATAATAATGAAAATAATAATAATAATAATAATAATAATAATAATAATAATAATACATGCATACATACATACATACTCAGAAATTTTAAAATTTATACTTAGGGATACTTCAAAATGGAATGTACTGGCTCTGCAAGCCCCTCGCTGGTTTCCCTCCTTCTGTTCTTACATCTGTGAAAAGCCGTTTCACTACAACCCAAGTCAGAGCATTCACTGAACCATGTATTAATTAATACCTCTGGACATTTCCCGAGCTCCACCGTGTACCCATGTTCCTGAAAATAAGATCAAAGACTCCACCGTGGTCCACACGGCCCTGCCTGACCCGATCCCGTCACTCCTCCTGCTTCTCCACTCCGTTCTTGCTCTTCACTGAAGAGAGAGCCTTATTGCTCACAAATCTGGCGCGTATTCTGTCTCTTTCAGCATCGCTGTCTCTCTCTCTCTTGTGCCACCACCTGCATCTATCAGAGTCTCTTTATGCAAATAAAGCAAGACACTCGGTCCAACTCCCACCACTTTCAAAGACATCGCGCTGCTTTATTTTAATCACCGCTACTTTCCATCTGCTGTGTCTGTCTGTCACACCTAAGGTTATATTCCATTGGCATAGTGATCTTATATGCCTCCGAGATGTCATACCTACAATATTCTCTAGGACAGAAGGGCTAAATAAATTATTACCAGTGAGTTGATGGATATGTGGGTGTGTGGAGAAAGGCAGACGTCATTCAATAAACACACATTGCCACACCCTCAAGAGAACACATCCTTGTTGTCATCAGAACAGAAAAAGCAACACGCAGGAAGCTTTGAAAATGAGGTTCCATCCCACATCTCTCTGACTTTGAAAGGATAGAGAACTATTGGTGCCAACTCATCTCCCCTGTTGTCAGGACTTGCACATGTTAATGCCTTCTCTTTGAGCTCTCAATATACACATGGGGTCCTGGGTAACTACATGGCCCAGGAAAGACCTGGAAGAAGTCATAAATTCTGAAAATAATTCTGTGTTTTTAGACAGTATCTCTTGTACCCCAGGGTGATCTCAAGTTCTCTAATGTCAAAAAAAAACCCCAACAACCTTTAACTCTAGACCTTTCCGCCATCACCTCCCAAGTGCTTGGATTATTTGTGTGTGCCATTGGACTTGGAAAATTCTCTAAGGTTTATGTCAATTCCTATATGCCTATTTACAAAGGCATGGGAGAAGCATGGGAGAAGGGGGAAATAGAAGGATCCAGAGGGTCCTAGAAACCTACAAGAAGAACATTATGATGGTCAGATCTGGGCCCAGGGGTCCTGCTCAAACAATGGCACCAACCAAGGACAATACATGCAGTAAACTTTGAACCCCTGCCCAGATCTAGCCAACGGACAGGACATTCTCCACAGTTGAGTGGAGAGTGGGATATGACATTCTCACATACTCTGGTGCCCCATATTTGACCACGTCCCCTGGAGGGGGAAGCCTGGTGGCACTCAGAGGAAGGATAGCAGGTTACCAAGAAGAGACTTGATACCCTATGAGCATATACAGGGGGAGGAGGTCCCCCTCAGTCACAGTCATAGGGGAGGGGAGTAGGGGGAAAATGGGAGGGAGGAATGGGAGGATACAAGGGATGGGATAACAGTTGAGATGTAATATGAATAAATTAATAAAATATTTTTTTAAAAAAGAAAAAGGGAAACAAAAAAATGGACTTAATAAGGAAGGGGAAGACTGGTTTTGATTGATAGCAAACGCACTCTTGTGACATATATGTCAATCCATTTATGAAGCAGATCTCTGAAGAAATGAGGAGACAAATAGTGATGGCCAAGGTGACAATTATAAGACAAAGGAGAACAAAAGGAGCTGGGGGGGGAAATGTATATTAAAGGTCCCACATCTAGGGGCTGGATATGTGTTCAGTTGGGAGAGCGTTTGTCTGAAATACGTTAAGCCTGAGCTTACTCCTAGTGCTCAGTAATTAAGATGCAATGTGCCACCACAGCCAGCTCAAAATGTTTTTTTTTAATGGCAAAGAAATAATGCCTCTCAATATGATAGTACCGCAACATAGATTTTATTTATTTAAAAAAATTAAAATATTATTATGAAACTGTAGAGTGACAGTGATTTTTGGTCTTGATACTGGCAACCGAGGCCTCAACTTGTCTTCCTTTCTCTAGCACTCTGCCAAAAAAATATGTCATCATTAATTGTCAGAGACTCATCATGCCTAAAGGCCACACAACCACCGTAGAACAACACAGCTGGCTACAATAGTGCGTGTCAGCTTCCTGAGCCACAACGGAAGCTTCCAAAAGCGTTCCAGAGGGCTTGCCAGCAACCAAGGTTCATCAGCAACGGGTTTAAAGTCGAGGTGAACCTCGCGGAGCTGGCAAGGCCGTTAGCAGCTGTGTGTGAGCCAGGCTCCAGGCTCTTCTACAACATTCTTGAGACAACCAGCCTCTTCTACTGGGGCTGAGCATAAGGCTGAGCATCCCACCACTTAGCAATCGGAGCCCTCTGTTTGGACCAGCCGTTCTTTCCTTCTTGCCTGTTCCACAAGCTTTCCCTTGAACATGTGTCTTCCACGCGTTCATATGCTGGAGTCTTGGTCCTCATGTGGTAGTGTTGAGAGGTTATAGAGCCTTCAAGTGCTGAAGAGTAGTGAAGGGTGTTGGATCTTTAGGGTAGATCCAGATAACTGCTTAATACTGGCCTCCCAGAGAGGTCTGTAGTCTTGGACAAACAATTATTATAAAAATAAGTCCACCCTGCATCCTTAGCTTCTTCTGCATGTGACAGATTTTCCTTCCCTCTACTGTGTTTACTGTGTTTTTTGTTGTTGTTGTTGTTGTTGTTGGTTTGGTTTGGTTTGGTTTGGTTTGGTTTGGTTTTTCGAGACAGGGTTTTTCTGTGTTAGCCTTGACTGTCCTGGACTCACTTTGTAGACCAGGCTGGCCTCGAACTCACAGCGATCCGTCTGCCTCTGCCTCCCGAGTGCTGGGAGTAAAGTTGTGCGCCACCACGCCCGGCCTCTCTACTGTGTTTTGACGCATAAAATGGGTCCTCCCCAGTGTTTTGCAAAAATCATAATGCTTGATCTTAGACTGTGACAATCTATAATAATGAGGTGTATAAATCTGTAAAGAATTTAGACGCTGGGCTTTTTGTGATAGCAACAACAAAAAAAAAAAAAACAGAAAAAAAACCAAAAACCCCAAAACCATCAGGAGACTATAAACTGCCTGCTTAGTTGAACCCTTTCACTTCTTACCATTCTTGGCTTCGGTCAAGCCGGCTCCTCCCCGTGACCTGAAAATTCAGCACCTGCCTCTTCCCTGTTACCCCATGCCTTCGTGCACCTGGGACAACTACTGACAAAGCACCAACTGTTGCTCAGGGACTGCCTCTTTTACCTGCTCGTCCTCTTTCTAGAAAGTCTTCGCATCTCTGTTCAAGTCCTGCCTCTTGTGTAAGTGTATGAACTCTCAAGTGAACTTAAATTTTCTATTGCTTTGACCCTATCCAGTTATCACCCAGGTGAGCGAGCAAAGCTCGCCTAATTAATATGTATGAGTGTATTCTGTATCTTGCCTCTCAGCTCCTGAGGGCCAAGCAATCCAGCTAAGCTCTCTGGCACTGCCACGTACGGTGGACCGTGGATTTGAGTAACTGTTTAGAGCACCCTGCAGCTGGTAGTGATTTCTTGCCCACTTCACATTTGCATAGCCCTTGGGAGCCTTGTTTGCCTATAACAGTTTGGCTACTTGACAGGGGGAAAAAATGCAACATTCCAGGAAGTTATGAGCTCTCACAGTGAGTCTGTGGGCAATTAGAGTGCTGGGGGAAGGTTCCACTTTCTTCATAAGTAGTTTTTTTTTTTTTTTTGTCCAGTATATAGTCTCCACAACCATACTCATTCAAGTAACCATAATTACTTCCAAGTGGGATGGGGCTTCAGAGGATATGGTGGAGATGAGGAAGAGAAAGTAAGGAATTAGATCTTCAAAGATTTTTTTTAAATGGCAAATAGGATATTAACTTGACATCCATCATGTTGGAAGCAAAGATTTTAAAACACTTGTGGCCAGATATGGCATATATCTCTCATCTAAGCACAGTAGATGCTATTTCAAGTGGACTGTTAATGTGAGAAAAGTAAGGTGACCTTTTATGAAAAACCAATTTAAAAGATGAATACGTCAGTGATCTAGGTGGGTGATATAGTAAAAACTAAGGGGTAGCAGAAAATTGGGATTTTTTTTTTTTTTTGCCTATCAGCTCTCTTCATGGGAAGTGGGACCATGGACATTTATTAATTAGTAACAAAGTGGGAATTAAACATGGAATCCTACTTGTAAAGGCTGAAGACTGGAGCCAGGACCAGCTGCTTGGATGGTGCACGGTATTTACACTGATTAGCCCTACCTACCTTCCTACCTACCTACCTACATATCTCACTTTTCCTCTGCCTCTCCTCCATTTTTCCTGTAACATATCAGGGTAATCTCTTGGTTTGGAAAAGGCAAACATTATTTGCTGATGGCACTGATATGTTTTTTCTTCCTCTTTTGGAGTGAACAAGCACCAAGAAGTGAAATTCTAGATGATGACACCCCACAATCTTTACACATCTTGAGCCCTGAGCACAGTGGCCCACACACAATCCCAACAGAAGAAGACTGGTTTGCTGATCTGAGCACCATCCATCACAAGTAAGCACGTCACCTGTCATTCAGAAACCTTCCCGACTGAGCCTGCAGTTGGAAGGGGTCCCTTGATCTTCCCACTGAAAGATCTCCAAAGTCAAAAAGCAAGGAAAAGCCACACTAAGGCCCCTTATAGGTCTCACCTGAATGAATGATTTAAGGAGTCCTTCTCTGTCCATCTGTAGGAGGTTCCCCAAGAGCGGCAAGGGCCGGGGTCCTGGTGGAAGACGCCCACGGGTCTTTGAGTGGCCCCTGACTAGGAGCAGCAACAAGCCCCCAAGGAGAGCAAGGAGCAGGACAAAAAGCTCCATGGTCCTTGTTTAACTGCCACTGACCTCACTACACACTTGAGCACGATCTTTTATACTGAACCTGCCTGTCCACTCAATTATGCAACTGCAGCTGTTCCTACCCTCTGCCTTTCAATTGTCCAGGAGTGTGAGCATCCTGCTTGGACTTCTGGCGACATGCTCACTATGTATTCTCACACCTCCACCCTAGATGTTGACAACACCACCATGAAACAGATGCACATGACCAAAGGGCACAGGAAGTAATCTTGACTTCTGGGGTCAGGGTCTGCAATTACCAGATTAGTTTTGTCTATTCAATTACTCAGGCATGGACCTGTAAGTACTGCATATGTAAAGGATAATTTCTTGTATGGATGCATGCCTGTGCTTCTGTGTTCCATTAAATATGTTTGCAGGTCCACACAGGTGTTTGTGTGTGTGTGTTGGTTGGCTTTTTCAGACAGAGTTTCTCTGGGTGGCTAAGGCTGCCCTGTTACTGGATTTATAGACTAACCTGGCCTCAAACTCAGAGAAACCTCCTGCCTCTTACTCCTGAATGTTGAGATTCAAGGCGTTCATATACAGCTCGCAAATATATTCTTGCGTTGTGGAGATAATCTGTATGTTACTAGTGTCATGTGTGTTTTGTATGGCAGCAGTATAGTTGCACGTTGTCGAGAATCTCTCTCTCTCTCCTCTCTCTCTCTCTCTCTCTCTCTCTCTCTCTCTCTCTCTCTCTCTCTCTCTCTCTCTCTCTCTCTCTCTCTCTCCATACATATATATCATCTGATTTCTCCAGAGTTCCCACTTCTCTCTCTAGCCTGTGACAGCTACAAATGACAGCTGTGGTGGTTTGAATAAGCTTGGCCCCCATGGATTCATGTGTTTAAATGCTTGGTCCCGATAGGCAGGCAGTATTCAGATATGTAGAGTTAGTGGAGGAGGTGTGGCCTTGATAGAGTAAGCGTGTCACTGTCGAGGCAAAGGCTTTGAGATCATATATGATCAACTCCCACCAAGTTTGGCATCCAGTCTCCCTTCTCCTGCCTTCAGATCAAGGCATAGAACTTTCAGCTCCTTCTCTACCGCCTTCGAATACAAGAAGACATCAAATAAGCATTCACCATGACCAAGTAGGCTTCATACCAGACTGAAAGAAAAAAAACACATGATCGTCTCCTTAGATGTTGAAAAAGCATTTGACAAAAATCCAACACCCATTCATGTTAAAAGTCCTGAAGAGAGCAGGGATACAAGGTGCACATAGAAATGTAACAAACGCAATATACAGCAAGCCCATAGCCAACATCAAATCGAATGGAGAGAAATTTAAAACAACTCCACTGAAATCAGGGACAAGATAAGGCTTCCACTCTATTCATATCTCTTCAATACAGTCCTTGAAGTCCTAGCTAGAGCAATAAGGCAAATAAAGGAGATCAAGGGACTACAGATTTGAAAGGAAGAAGTCAAATAATCACTATTCATGGATAATATGAAAGTATGCATAAGTGATCCCCAAAATCCTATCAAGGAACTCCTACAGATAACTAACACCTTCAGCAAATTGGTTGGATAAAAAATAAACTCAAAAAATAAAAATAAAAAACCAATAGCCCTCCTGTATACAAATTATAAACAGGCAGAGAAATAATTTAGGGAAACTACACCCTTCACAATAGCTACAAATAATATAAAGTATTTTGGTGTAACTCTAATCAAGAAAATGAAAGAATTGTATGGAGAAAAAAAAATATCTCAAGAAAGAATTTGAAAAGGATTTCAGGAGATGGAAAGATCCCCCATGCTCATCGATCAGGAGAATCAATATAATAAAAATGGCCATCTTAGCAAAAGCAATCTACAGATTCAATGCAGTACCTATCAAAATACATTACAATACCTCACCGACCTTGAAATATCATTCTCAATAACTTCATATGAAAAAAAAACAGAATAGCTAAAACAATCCTGGACAATAAAAGATCTTCTGGTTGTGTCCCAAGATGGCAGCCCCGGTGGTGCCCAGGAGGCCAAGGCGGTGTCCGGGCTGTTGAGGGACAAGTGAGGGGTCGGCCAGACTGAAAAGCTGCAGGTGACTCAAGGCTTCCCAGAGTGCAATGCCGGCATTAGGCGGAGCCTCTCCGTCCTCAATTGAGGGAGGTGCCCCCACCCCCCCTAACTCCCATCCCCCCATCCCCCATCCCCACCCCCCACCCCTGGCAACCCTGGTTCCCAGGCCATGGTCCTGGGAGGCAACTCAAAGAGTGCTTGCTTGGGGATAGGGGGATGAGGAAATCAAGCATCGTGTGGCGGTTCGTGGAGGACAGTTTTGATCCGGGTATCAATCCAACCGTAGGGGCATCTTTTAAGATCAAGACTGTCCGGTACTAAAATTAGCTACATAAATTCCTAATTTGGGATATAGCTGGACAAGAACGGTTCCGTGAGTTGGCACGGATGTACTGTCGAGGTTCAGCAGCAGCCTTCATCGTTTATGACATCACAAAAGAAGGGACGTTTTCAATGTTGAAGAACTGGGTGAGAAAGCCCCCCCCCCCCAGCACGGCCCCCTTTAGCGCCTTTATCACCATTGCTGGGAACAAGGGCAAACTTACTGATGTAGAGATCATAGCAAAAAACCTAACAAACAAAAACAAACAAACAAAAACGCAACCAACATCAATAGACTCTTTATAGAAATTAGTCGAAGAATTCCATCTACTGATGCCACCCGGGCGTCTGTCCACCAGGGCTTCAAACTCCTAAGGCATCTATTGGAGCCAAAGCGAAGCTGCTGCTGACGACCCAGGGACCCACCCTGAGGAAGAAGCAGCAGGTCCTGAATGTTGCAGGAGGGCTGGGCCCTGCCAGCGGCAGCCACCTCGTGCTCGGGAGTCTTCATTCTGCGAAGGGACTCAGAGAAACTGGCTGTCTGGTTCTCCCGGAAGACTGCAGTGGGTGCTTTCATCTGCAAACTTGTGCCCGTGGCCTCTGGCATGCAAAGGGACCACATCCTTGCCTTATGACATAGCCGAGGGAGCATCTGATGTGTGGATGGTAGGATTGAACTGTGCCGGTGCTTTTGTAATCAGGATGTCCTGTATCACCTGTAAAGGGAAGTGAGCACTTGGGTGCATCTCAGGGAAAGGCTGTGGAGATGATCATCCACGTGGCTCTCCTCAACTCTAGTGTCAAAGTCGCGTCATGTAAGATGTGGGACGTGATCACAAGTGGAGGAATGGCTGTTCCAGGACAGGGTCCACCAACTGAAGCACTTTCATACACAAAGAATTAATGCCACAGCGGTGGCAGCGGCGGGGGCGGCTACTGCCTGGTTCGCTTTGTGTTTGCTTCTGACCCCTTACGTGTCACCACACATTAGCTCTATTGTTTCCATCCTAAATAAATTCTCATGGTCCAGGTGATGGTAGGGTGTAGGGAAGCTACCTAGAGTGGGTTAAGTTGCATGTATCTAAACTGTCCAGCAGTGGTTTAAAAAGAAAGAACAAAGGAAATTATTCTTTTAGTGGTATTTTGTTGGTGGTGGTAATTTTTTTTTCCGTTTGGCCCAGGTATATTGGTGGGGAAAAACAAGTGTGTGCTGCCTAGCATGTGTAGATTTGTAGTCTATATTTATGAGACCATTGCTTTAAAATTACAAATTATGCAAATAAATTAATAATGCCTGAATTCCCTTCAGTGCTCATTTGGTCCTGTGCCCAGTCTCACGTGATCCCACCCATTTTTTCCCTGCCTGTCCACAGGAAACTCTGAAGCCCATTTACACCTGCAGAAGCATGGAGCTTAGCTCACAGCTTCCTTCCTCTCACATCTGCCCTTCTGCATCCTGTCTGGAAATGGTAAGAAAGACATATGCCTCCTTGGGGTGAAAAAAAGACCTTCTGGAGGAAACTCCATCCTTGGTCTCAAGCTGTACTATAGAGCAACAGTAATAAAAACAGCATAGTACTGTCATAAATAGGCTGGTTGATCAATGGAATCGAATTGAAGACCCAGAAATACACACACACACACACACACACACACACACACACACACACACAAGTTTGAACACTTGATTTTTGACAAAGAAGCCAAATCCATACAATGGAGAAAAAGATAGTATCTTCAACAAATGGTGCTGGTCTAACTGAATGGCTACATGTCGAAAAATACAAACAGATCCATATCTATCACCCATCACAAAATTGAAGTCCGGATGGATTAAAAACCTCAACATAAAACCAGACACACTAACTCTGTTAGAAGAAAAAGTGGCTAAGAGCCTTGAGCTCATTGGCACAGGAGATGACTTCCTGAACAGAACCCCAACAGCTCAGGCTCTAAGATCAATAATTAATAAATGGTAATTTTAGTGAGACTGAAAAGCTTCTGGGAGGCAAATGATACTGTCAACAGAACAAAGTGACAGCTTACAGACTGGAAAAAGTTCTTCACCAGCCCTATATCTGACACAAAGGGCTAATATCCAAATGTATATAAAGAACTCAAGAAATTATACACCACCAAACCAAATAATCCAATTTAAAATGGGGTACATCCCTAGTTATCAGGGAAATGCAACTCAAAATGACTCTGAGATTCCATCTTACACCTATCCAAATGGCTAAGATCAAAAACTCAAGTGACAGCACACATGCTGGTGAGGATGTGGAGAAAGGGGAACACTCCTTCATTGCTGGTGGGAGTGCAAACTTGTACACCCACTTTGGAGATCAATCTGGTGCTTTCTCAGAAAATTGGTAGTAGTTCTGCCTCAAGACCCAGCCATACTACTCCTGGGAATATACCCGAAAGATGATCCACTACACATAAAGGACATTTGCTCAACTATGTTCATAGCAGCCTTATTTGTAATAGCCAGAATCTGGAAACAACCTAGATGTCCCCCAAACCGAAGGGTGGATAAAGAAACTGTGGTACATCTACGCAAGGGAATACTACTCAGCTATTTAAAGAAAGGGAATCTTTAAATTTGCAGGCAAATGGATGGAACTAGAAAAAAATCATCCCGAGTGAGGTAACTGAGATGCAGAAAGACACACATGGTATATTACTCACACATAAGCGAATATTAGCCACATAATACAGGATAGCCACACTACAACACAGAGACCAATGCACCCACCAAGGACCATATATGACGCAGAACTAAACGTTCTGCTCAGATGGGGTAGATAGGCAGAACGGTCTCTTTGTAGGTCTCACAAATGGGGAGGAGGGACTACTTCTGACATGTATTCTTCCTCATCCTCCGCCAACTTTTATCATGACTCTTTAGCAGGGACGCCTTCTCAGGCCACAGATGAAGAGGATACAGGTACTACAGATGAGACTTGGACAGGTAGTGGACAGATGTTAGTGGAGGAGGGCTCCCCTTTCTGATGACTAGGGGACGGGGGAAGGAAGGAGGGATGGAGGGGGTTTGGGAGGGGGTGAGGAAGTGGGATACAATCATGATGTAAAGAAATCAAACTACAGAACAAGCAGGTAGTTTATATTGCTAGGCCCACCGCATGGGAACAGCTCTGAGACTGGCTGAGACATGAGTGTCTATGCACAGACAGTGTTTCCTGTTTGCTACAGAATCCCTGTGAATAATTATTAGACGCCATTCTTTACATGGCACTAATTAAGATTTACAGACGTTTTTTTTTTCTGTGCAATACAAAGAGCAGAGAACCAGCCTTCACGGTTCTGTGTGCCACGCACGCTTTACGCATTTATAATTTTAGGACCGTATAATGCTTGTGAGAAATTATATGCTTTCGGAACAAAAGAACCGGACACTGACATCGGATCAGACCTGACAGGATTCGTTCCTCTCAGCATGCTTGGACACTGACATCCTGCATCCTTCATCGTGTTTCAGAACCAAGCGCTTCAGTTGGCGTGCCTCGTCAGAACAGGAGAGCTCCCAGGACAGCTTTGACGAAAGCTTCCAGTCCCAGCTGGTCCACCATTTTTTGACTGTCCTACACAGGACTCTAATTAAGCCTTGAATGTCTCGACACATAGAAACTAGACCACAAATGCTATTCCTAGCTTGTTTAACCATTTCATCCGCTCTTACTTGGGCCCCCCCCCCGCAAAGAAATACGGCAGATGGGGTGGCATACGCAGGGCTTGTAAATCCACACGGGGACTCCCTGAGCCTTTCTCTGCACTCTTCCTGCAAGTGGGGATTAATGAATCTCAGAGCCATCGTGGTAATGACAGAGGGGTCCAGGGTGAAAACTAACTACACGCATATTCTTCCTGTAGGTATGATAATCCTAGTCCCAGCCAGATTCGTCAGGTTCCTTCAGTGAAATTAGCCTGCCTGTTTGTGTATGCGAATAGCATCACACCTTGTGCGCAATTCTGAGAGACGTTAAATAAAACAATGCAAGCACGGATGAGCAGAGGGCCTAGCACATCATATGTGAAAATGGAGTAGCAAGTGAAGGAAAGAGAAACATGTTTTTCGTTTAGATCACAAGTGGAGGATGAGAAAAAAGACTTGTGAGAGAGCAGGTGATGTTTATTCCCTTAGAAGTCAAACCACCGTGTTGGGGAGATTGGTTGTTAACCAGCTGAAAAACCATCCTTGAACAAATTCTGAGAGGAGGTATAAATGTGAGCCAAAAGCAGGAAGCGGAGCCATTGGAGACTTGGGATACTTTTGGCTGTTCATCACTCCCCTTCTAGAGGCTCCTAGAAAGAACCACTCAAGGGAAGACTTTGTGGCTCCAGGGTCCATCTGAGGCTCCAGATTCTGGTTGCTCCAGGTTCCAGCTGAAGAAATCCTGCTAATTATGCCAGGAGAATTGTTCCTCAGAACTGATAGCCTTATGGTTTCATTATTGTATTTTTCAATCTTCTTTTCCAATTGTTTAGGTTAGTCGGCTTATAAGTGAGGTACTCTCGATTAATAAGTTCATAATAAAAATATATTTGCTAAGAAAACTGAGCCGACAAGCATTTATTTCTGTTCTTTGATTAGTGAGTGAATGGGGCAGCCTCATAGAGATGGGGCTGAAGCCAAATGTTCCTGGGTCCTTGACTTTGTGTCTCTTGTCCTGCACCCTCATTTTCTAGGAGCCATTCTGGACCCCATGTTCCTCCTCCTGTGTGTCACAGTCAACATTATGTGCTCCATTGTCATATAAGAGTGTTTTGACTATAAAGACTGCCAGCTCCAAAGCCTGTTGGAGCTGTTGTACCAGATCTTTGTGCTCATGAGCTCATTCTGAAGCCAGGTCAGTAGTTGAGAAGAGAGCAGCATTCAAGGCAGAGGAAGTAAGAGGCTGTTTTGTTGGTAAATAAGGGAGTGTCTTAATTCTGGAAGAAAGACAGATATAACATGCATAGACAAGGAGCCTGCAACTAGGAGGGACCAAAGGACAGTTAACAGGATTGGGAGACATGAAATACAGAACCATACAAATATATAAAATGATAAAATGAGTGATGCAGATTAGCTCAGAGGGTAGAAACCTTGGTCTACATGCATGAGGCCGAGCCCTGTATATCCTGGGTGTCATGGGACAAATCACATCAATACAGCAAGTGGAGGCAGGGACATGATGACTTCAGGGTCATCCTTGGCTACATATTGAGTTTGAGGCCAGTCTGGCATATATGAAATCCTGTGTCCGTAAACAAAAATCCCACAAATAAAGACAATTCAGCAAATAAGATTAGGGATGGGGTGGGAGAGAGAGAGAGAGAGAGAGAGAGAGAGAGAAGAAGAAGAAGAAGAAGAAGAAGAAGAAGAAGAAGAAGAAGAAGAAGAAGAAAGAAAGAAAGAAAGAAAGACAGAGAATGCAAGACAAAGGTTAGAGACAGATTTAGGGATACAGTTCAAAAGCATGCATATGTATAGTATACATATATGAGGTGTGTGTGAGAGAGAGAGAAAGAGAGAGAGAGAGAGAGAGAGAGAGAGGGAGGGAGGGAGGGAGAGTTGTGATACTTAATGAAATATGGAGACTGTATAAGAGAGATTTGCCCCTCAAACTCTTTCCAGGACACACCCAGGCATCAAGTTCTTGGCACAAAGGATGTTTATTTCCTGGCATGGACCAACAGGAGGAGAGGCTGGAAAGAAAAACAGCAGAAGCCATTGCAAGCAACGAGCTGCAAGCAAGCAAGCAAGGTGATGGTTCTGCAGGAGTGAGCTTTTAAGGGGAAAAGGAATGAGTCTGTTCCTTTTTAGCAGGTTAATCCTCACTGGATATTTTAGCCAAATAATGAGTCCTAACAGTTGGAGTTTGGTGTTTTGTTTCAGGAATAAGTCAGTGGCCAAATATGAGAATTGACCTTGGGGGCTAGCTTAAGGAATATAATCTAAATATTCAGCCATGAAGACAAGTGCAAAAGACAAAAAGCTGCCACTGCCATGTTTACCATGCTCAGGCCTGTATTTGCCATCTCAGGCCTGTAAGGACCGGTCACCTAAAAGACTGTGGTAGTGTAAATGAAATCCGGGCCCCATATCCCAGTCTATTTGCGTACTTGGCCCCTGTTAAAGAGCTCTTTAGAGGGATCAGGAGTTGTGTCCTTGTTGGAGGAGCTGGGCTTTGAGGTTTAAGAAACCCATGCAAGTACCAGTGTCCCCTCTTGTTCTGCCTGCCTGTGTATCAGGATTTAAGCTCTCAGCCCCGTGCCCTCTGCCTGCTTGTGTGCTTCCTGATAATGATGGTAATAGACTACCCCTCTGAAACCATAGCATATTCCCAATTAAATGTTTACTTTGTAAGAGTTGCCTTTGTTGTGGTGTCTCTCATGGCATTAGAAGAGTGACTTAAGATTGAGTACCGCCTACCTCTTGAGACCTGGTAGCTCCCTGTGGCCTCCTGGACCCTTGTTTCTTGCAAGTGAGCTCTGCTCTGGCTTCCTGAAGCATCTTCTTGGTACCCACAGACAAGTCTGAAAAAGAGATGCAGAAAATTCTAGACAATATTGGGACTAATGTGGAGAAGCGCAAGGCAAACTTGGACCCCAGCGCTCCAAGAGACTTACTTCATTGTCAGCTACTGTGCATGGAGAAGGTAAGCCACACACGAATTGAGAGGGGGATTGGGGAGAGTGTCGGGTGGGGATGCGATCAGAGAAAAAGAGGGAAGAGGGAACAAAAGATGGGGAGACGACAAAGTGGAGGAGCTGCAGGAGCCTCTGCCAATGTAGATAAGAGAAGGAGAGGAGAAAATGAAATAGGGAAAGAGTGAGGGCTGGCCGGGAAAGAAGCCCAAGGCAAAGGGGTAAAAGTCATGAAAAAAATAACACACAGAAAATAAAGAGCCTGGGATGAAAAAAACACATAATAAACTACCAAAGAGCAAATTAAAGAGAAAAGGAGACAGACAACACCAAGGGACCCTTGTTGAAGGTTGAGAAATGCTAATTGGTCCAAATAGTATGAGACTCACAATCAGAAGGGCATTGCCAAGGGACATGTGTGCATCACCCTGCAAGGCTCCATCCACCCCTGATTCTCTTTCCTCTCTCCCGTCTTGAGCGAGAGAGACGTGCATAGCCTGTGCTCATTTACAAGTGTTCATTCTCTGTTCTGTGCATATAGTGCTTTGATTATCATTTGGCAAGAGGGTTTTCTTCTCTGGTCCAGTCTACTTGGAGTTCTGAGGGCTTCTTATATGTCTGTGGGCCTTCCTTTCCTTGGGATGGGGAAGTTTTCTTCTAGGATTTTGTTGAAAGTATTTGTGGGCCATGGAGCTTGGAGTCTTCTCCTTCTTCTATTCCTATTATCTTTAGGTTTGGATTTTTTATAGTGTCCCATAATTTTTTGGATGTTTTTGTGTCAGGAATGTTTTAGTTTTAATGTTTTCTTTGACTGATGTATCAATACTTCCAACTTCTCTCTGCAATCGCTTGTATTCAGTTGGTATTGCTTGTGTCTGCAGTCCCTAGGTTTTCTGCCTTCAGGATTGCCTGAGACTGTGTTTTCTTTGTTGCTTCTAATTTCATTTTTAGGTCCTGAATTGTTCTATTCATTTCTTTCTTCTGTTTGATTGTATTTTCTTGCAGTTCACAATAGGATTTATTCAATTCCCTCATCTATTTGAATATATTTTCCTGTATTTCTCGGAGGTATTTGTTTTCCTCCTTCAGGGCTTCTATCATTTTCATCACCTCAGACTTAAAATCTTCTTCTTGTGATTCATGGGCGTTAGTATCTCCAGGGTTTGTGGTGGTAGGAGGACCACTTGTTTTCGATGTTGTCATATGGCTCTGAGTTTTATTGCTTGTGTTCTCACACTGGCCTCTAGCTATCTGGTCATCTCTGGTGTTAGCAGGCCTAGAGGTTCCTCCAGTAGGGTCACTGTCTGTGTCCCACCTAGCCAGGCAGGGTGAGAACATTCAAAGAGAGCTCTAGAGACCTCCTCAATATGGTAGACAATGGGTGTTGAAGCCTTTGCCCAGCTCAGCTCTGATGGGCTTGCTGTCTGTGTCCCAGTTGGGTCAGTGTTAATACTCGGCTGGTGCTTGGAAGAGGTCCAGGGTACGGTCTCAGGTGCTGGATGTGGCTTTTTTTTTAATTGGGAGACTTTTGAGGACTGCCTCTATTTCCATAGGTGTTAATACGACTATTCAATTTGTTTACCTGATCTTGATTCAATTTTGGTAGTTGGCAGTCATCAAGAAAATTGCTCATTTTGTTTATGTTTTCAAATTGTATGGTATATACGCTTTTGAAGTAAGACCTGATGATTCTTTGGATTTCCTTAGTGTCTGTTGCTATGTCCCCCTTTTCATTTCTGATTTTGTTGATTTGAATACTCTCTCTTGTCCTTTTAGTTAGTTTGGCTAAAGGTTTGTCAATCCTGTCAATTTCCTCAAAGAGCCAGCTCTTGGTTTTGTTGATTCTTTGAATTGTTGTCTTTGTTTCCGATTTATTCATTTCAGCCCTGAGTTTGATGATTTCCGGCCATCTACTCCTCTTGGGTGTGTCTGCTTCTTTTTGTTCTAGAACTTTCAGGTGCACTGTTAAGTTGCTAGTATGGGGTCTCTACAGTTTCTTTATAAAGGCACTTAGTGCTATAAACTCTCCTCTTAGCACTGCTTCCATTGTGTCTCATAAGGTTGGATATGTTGTGCCTTCATTGTCATTGAATTCTAGGAAGCTTTTTATTTCACTTTTTATTTCGTCCCTTGCCCAGATGTCACTGAGTAGTGAGTTGTGGAGAGCCACAGATAGCAGCGCCCCCTGCTGCTTCCCTGGCGCAATGCGCCCCTTATGCACATGCGCAATGCGCCTTTGATCGAGCATCTTATGCGCATGCCTGAAGGCATAGCGTGAGGTGGCGTGATCTGAACGCACCAACCAAGAGCAACAACGTGGCAGTCTCTGATAAGACCAGGCACACTATAAAGGTTCTGTGGGAGCTTTTCCCAGGGTCACTCCAGTAGTCAAGGTTCCTTAATAAAACTGCTGCGAGAAGAGTTCCCGGTGTTGGTGTCTTTCCTGCTGGACGGGGGCAGCATCGACAGGGAGTTGTTCAGTTCCCATGAGTTTATAGGCTTCCATTTGTTTCTTTTGTTGTTGAGTTCCAGCTTTAATCCATGCTGCTCTGATAAGATGAAAGGGATTATTTCAATTTTCTTGTATCTGCTGAGGGTTGCTTTGTGACCAAGTGTGTGATTAATTTTGGAGAAGGTCCCATGAAGTGCTGAAAAGAAGATGTATTTTCTTTGTGTTTGAGTGAAATGTTCTGTAGATATCAGTTAGGTCCATTTGTTTCGTGATGTTTATTAGTTTCCTTGTTTCTCCATTTAGTCTCTGTCTTAATGATCTGTCTATTGTGGAGAGACGCATGTTGAAGTCTCCCACTATTAGAGTGTGTGTGCTTCAATGTGTGGTTTAAGGTTTGGTAACATTTCTTTTATGTATGTGGGTGCTCCTGCATTTGAGGCATAGATGTTCAGAATTGAGGCATCATCTTGATGTATTTCTCCTTTGATCAGGGTGTGGTGACCATCCCTATCTCTTTTGATTAGTTTTGGTTGAAAGTCTATTTTATCAAATAATAGAATGGCTAACCCAGCTTCTTGGGTCTGTTTGCTTGGAATACAGTTTTCCAACCCTTTACTCTGAGGTAATGTCTATCTTTACTGCTGAGGTGAGTTTCTTGTATGCAGCAGAATGATGGATCCTGTTTTCACATCCATTCTGTCAGCCAGTGTCTTTTTACTGGGGAGTTGAAGCCATTGATGTTAAGAGACATTAATGACCAGTGTTTAGTTCATTTTGTCTTGATGTTGGTGGTGGTAGGGTGTGTGTGTTTCTGTGTCTTGGGTTTGTAGATGTGGAGTTATTTGTTTCCTGTGTTTTCCTGGGTGTTGTTAGCCTTCTTGGGTTGCAGTTTTCCTTCTAGTACCTTCTGTATGGCTGGTTTTGTGACTAGGTAATGATTAGACTTCGTTTTGACATGGAACATTTGTTTTCTCCATCTATGGTGATTGAAAGTTTTGCTGGGAACAGTGGTCTGGGTTGGCATCTGTGCTCTCTTAATGTTTGTATGACCTCTGTCCAGGCCCCTTCTAGCTCTCATGGTCTCTGTTGAGAAGTCAGCTGTAATTCCAATGGGTTTGCCTTACATGTGACTTGACCTTTTTCTCTTGCTTTTAATACTGTTTCTTTGATCTGTACATTTAATGTTTAGATTATTATGTAGTGGATGGATTTTCTTTTCTGGTTGAATCTATTTAGAGTTCTGTAGGCTTCTTGTATGTTTATGGTCATTTCTTTCTTTAGGTTGGGGAACTTTTCTTCTATGATTTTGTTGAAAATGTTTTCTAGGCTTTGGAGCTTGGAGTCTTCTCTTTTTCTTCCTATTATTCTTATTTTTGGTCCTTTTATAGTGTCCCACATTTCTTGGGTGTTTTTTTTTGTCAAGAATTTTTTCTTTATAACATTTTCTTTAATTGATGTAGCGATAACTTCGATTGTATCGTCCACACTTGAGATTCTCTCTTCCATCTCTTGTGTTCTTTTGGTATGGCTTACGTCCATCAATCCTGTTCTCTTCCCTATGTTTTCCAACTCTAAGACTGACTCAGCTTGTGTTTTCTTCATTGATTCTAATTCCCTCGTTAGGTCTTGAATAGGCTTATTCATTTCTTTCTCCTGTTTGATTGAATTTTCCTGTAATTCTTTATAGGATTTATCCAATTTCTTCATCTGTTTGGATGTATTTTTCTGTAATTCTTTATAGGATTTATCCAATTCCTTCATCTGACTGAATGTATTTTCATGTGTTTCTTTGAATGATTTATTTTCTTCTTTCAAAGCTTCTATCATTTTCATCACCTCAGATTGAACATCTTCTCCTTGTGTTCATGTCTCCAAGGCATGCTGTGTTGGATCACTAGTATCTGGTGTTTTTATATGGCTCTGAGTTTTGTTGCTAGTCCTCTTGTGCTGTTTTCTAAGCATCTGGCTATCTCTGGTGTTAGCAGGCCTAGAGGTTCCACCAATGAGGTCACTGTTTGTGTCCCACATTGTCTAGGCATTTTTGGATCAAGTAAAGGGAGCTCCAATCTTAAGGTTGTTTTCCTTGGCTCCCTAGAGGACTCCTCGGGATGTTGGACAGCAGATGTTAGAGCCTGCACACAGTTCAGCTCAGCTGGGCTCCCTGGCTGTTGAGTCTGGCAGGAAAGTCGTGGGCTGGTAGATTCCTAAGTCCAATGTTGCTCAGGTGCCCTGCAATCCTTTCAAGATGGCAGGGTTCTGTCTATTTGCTGTGTTCCAGATAGTCTAGGTCAGTAAGCCACTGTCCAACAGAGAGATTGGAGCTCAAAGCTTTTCATGAAACAGCAGCTAATGTGGGATGTGGCCTGCACAGGTCTCTGCTCTGTGACCTAGGTGGATCAGGCCAATAGGCTGTAGGTGGGCAGGGTGAGATCGGAGCCTGAAGCTGCCAGCAGAATAGCATCTAATGAGGACTGTGGCCAGAGCAGGTTTCTACTTAGTCTGTTTGCCTTGTATCTTAGCTGAGTCAGAGGAGTATGCTTCATGTGGGCCGGCAGGCAGAGCTCAACCCAGGCCTGAGGTTGCTCACTGGAAAGCAGGTAATTCAGATCGTGGCTGGAGCAGCTGTCTATTCAGCCTGTTTGCTTTGTGTCTTAGCTTTGTCAGAGCAGTGCCCTTCAGGCAGGTGGTTGGAGACAGATGAAGACCAGAAGTTGGATGGCAGCTAATGAGGATTGGGGCCAGCACCTGGATTCAGCTCTGACCTCTCTTGGCCCTCTTGAGATGGCAGGTCTATGTTTATCTTCTCTGTGACCCAGTTAGGCTAGGCTGGCAAGCAGCTGTGGGTGCTGAGAGGGATCAGAGCTCAAAGGTGTTTGGGTGTCTCACACTCTTTCTCAGGAGGTAGCTAATGTAGATCGTGACCAGTGCCAGGATTCAGCTCTGTCTGTCTGGAGCTCCCTGTTGTGGACTCAGCAAATAGCTGAAGGGCAATGAGAGCCCTAAGCCTGCACAGATAACCCACAGCCCTTCCCAAGATGGTGGTTAATGTGGGATGTCCGCTGGGGATTTTTCTGTGGGTTAGCTGGGTGGCCAGGCGTTGGACCCACTCGTGCCCCACACAGTGTGGATCCCTCTCACCTGGCAATCAGAAGCACTGGTGTTTTGTAGCTCTCAGTTTGGTCATTTAGGTCTCTGTGAAGTCCTGGTTTTCCTGCTAATCAGATGCAGTGTGCAATCAGTGCCACCATCTTGGATCCCCTATCTCTCTTTTTTAGAAACAAGGTTGAAGCTTTTGGGGAAGAAACTCTAATGTGCTCTAAGAACTGATGAAAAGATAGATGCTTAAGAGTAGCACAAGTGAGAAAGTCATATCCCACTCTCTACTCAACTGTGGAGAATGTTCTGCCCATTGGCTAGATCTGGGTAGGGGTTTAAAGTTTACCACCTGTATTGTCCTTGAGTGGAGAGTGGGATATGACTTTCTCACATACTCTGGTGCCTCACCTTTGACCATGTCCCCTGGTGGCACTCAGAGGAAGGATATCAGGTTACCAAAAAGAGACTTGATACCTTATGAGCATATACAGGGGGAGGAGGTCCCCCTCAGTCACAGTCATAGGGGAGGGGAGTAAGGGGAAAATAGGAGGGAGGGAGGAATGGGAGGATACAAGGAATGGGATAACCATTGAGATGTAACAAGAATAAATTAATAAAAATAAATAAATAAATAAAGAGAGTAGCACAAGTGTACACACAAAAAGGTTCTCCTTGCTCTGCATTGTCCTTGGGTTATTGGCTCCCAGAAAGAGTCACTGTGCGTTGCCTCAGTGAAGGGGATATTGTCTCTTCGCTCCCTATTCTGTGACAAGAAAGCCCAAAAGGAAATTGATTGGGTGACCTCCCCAAAATGCCATGTCCTGAAGTAGTCATCCGCAAGATTCAGAGATTTTTCAGACATTGTTCCTCTTGGTCTGTCACACAAAGTCACCAAAGGCACATTGTTTCAAGAATACCTGTTCCTCAAGGTGAGACCAGCTGTGATCTTTCATCTATACTTCATGGGCATATGCCACTCTCCTCATCACCGTCCTCATCCTGTTTGTGGTTTCCCAGAATTCTGTGTTTCACAGGGGCTCATGGAGTCAGGGTATGTTAATATCTTTGTATCTTAAACTTTTTTCCTAGAAGTCTAAAGTACCCCAACCTGAGTTCAGCTTTCCATGACCCAAGGTAGTTTGAACAATGAGACACCTTCAATCCTGACCACTTCCTGGATGCCAATGGGGCACTGAAGCAAAATAAAACTTTTATGCTCTTCTCCATGCGTGATACAGACCTGTGACTTCTTTCCCAGACACCAGAGGGTAGACGCACACCCACTGAAATATAAATATGGCAGAAGGCTCCTGGATCCTTTTTGGCCTTTTCTTGGCTTTTGTTGTTCAGGAAGAAAGGCAGAAAGCGGAGAGATGCCAGGCTAAGTTACCAACAATGAGAAAGGAAGAAGGAACCAAACTCTTTTCCATAGAGTTGATAGCAGCTGGAATTCAGAACTCATTAGCTGCAAGGTATGTGTCAGCTTTCTCTGGAAAGGGTCCACCTGTGCAAATTACCAAGAACTAAATTCAAAAGAGTGGTAGACAGGGTAGACAGAGCTTTGCTTACTGAAGCCTAAATTGGCGCAACTGACCCAAGACTTAGATTTTTTTTTTTTTATAATGCTAGAATATTACTTGAGATTTTTGTAGATTTTGACTGGAATTGAGATGAAATATTTGTGCAGGGTGGTGGGTGGTGGGTGGTGGCACACACCCTTAATCTTAAAACAGTGGAGAAAAAGATAGGTGGATCTCTGTGATTTCTAGACCAGCCTGGTCTCCACAGGGTGTGATCCTACTGCTGATAAGTTACTTGCAAAAAAGCAGCCTAGAATTTAAACCAACAAATTTTTCCTTAACAGACATGCAAACTGCGTGCATACCATGTAGAAAAGCCTTTGTATGCTGAGTTGAGGTGTCATTGCTCTGGCAGCCGGCTTATCCCTCTAAACGTGAGCTACTTTCACGGGGGACAGGTGGCAGTCACACCAGATACAAAAAGACACTGAGGACTTACATGTGACAAAGTACATGTCAGCCTAGTTAGTTTCCAAAAACTCAAAGGCTAAAATTCATATACATAAAAGGGTAACCTTAATGCCTTCTCTTTTGCTCGGGGCAACCGGCTTGTCTCTAAAATGGGACACGTTTTCACAGGAGACAGGTAGAAGTCCAGCCTATCCATCAGGCACCATAGAGCCTAGAGATGGACATTTAGAACTGCACAATCTTGTTCTGACTTCAATTAAATAATGATTGTATGTTCTTTGGTAATGGTAATACTATACTTCCACTTTTTTTCTTTTTTTTTTTAAATACTTCCATTTTTTAAAAATAAATATAGACCTGGATGAAAGGGAGACTGCTAACTTAAGTCAGTCTATACGTACCAGAATTCAAACTACAGAACCAGACTTCATTGCTCTGTGCATCCAGAGCACCTCCTGCATTTATAGTTTTAGAACTGTATAATGCCTGTAAAAAAAATTACATATTTTCATAACAAAAGTACCAGACGCTGATGCTGGATCAGACCTGACAGGATTCATCCTCCACCATGCTGAGATGATAACATCCTGCGTTCCTCACGTCACAGCCACAAATGCGCCGGTTGCTGTTCGTGGTTGGAACAGAACAGCTCCCAGGAGAGTTTTGAAGAAAGCTCATGATCCCAATTGGTCCAGCATTTCAGACCGTCCCACACACGACTTTTATTAAGCCCGAATTTCTCAATATTTAGAGACTGGACCACAAATGCTATCTCTAACTTGTTTAACCATTTTCCCATTTTTTTTTAAAATTTGGGCCCCTATATACGTATTATTCATCCCATATCAGCCATAAGAAGCCTTAAGAGAACAGTGTCCCATTTCCCTTAAGTGGGATTGGGTAAGGTTTTGGGCTACGGATGTTTATTTTCACCGGGAATTGGTTATGTTATTATTGGTTTTATTCAGAGAGAGAACGAGATTAGACTTAGGGATTTTTTTCTCTGAGAATTATAGACGTTTATAGGGGTTATAGGACAAAAGGTGGATTATTGAATCTACTCTTCAACTTAAGGCCTTAATTGTTACTCACAAGGCTACTTTTAACTCATTGGTATAGAATATTATATGTCGATGTAAAATAAGCTTAATTTTAATTCATCATACCGTAATTCAATTTTGTCACAAGAATATACATCTTAGGTTCAATAGATAGAAAAGGCGAAATATTTAGATAAGGTCTTCAAAAACCTCAGAGACCTACAGAATATGACTTTTAAAGATTTTTTTTTTTATTGTTTTGAGGATTCTTTGGAAATGAGACAGGTTGGTTCCTGGCAACACCCAGCCTGCCTCAAAGAAGGTAATGAGCATCGAGGAACTTCTTTATGGAGATGGTTTCAGGTGTGGCAAACCAGCCCCTGGGCAAAAATATCCTTGTTTTCTGCCACAGACAGAGTTTTGCCTGAAATAGGCAAGCTTGGATGCAGGTGGGGTTTACAGCCAAACTCTGCCAGGACAGGGTAAGCAAGTCCTCAATAGTCCCTACTTCACAGATATGTCTGTCAGATATACTGGGCCAGAAGGCTGAAAATGATGCTCCAATGTGTTAAAAAGTTTTGAGTGATTGTTCAGGCAGGAGAGTGTCCCTGTCACTTTTTCATTTTGGAAGTTGTTGACCTTCACTTCCTGTTTACTCAGCTAATTAATTTGATTCCTTCCCAAGTCTCTGATGGGATTGAAGACAGCAAAACATTATGAGCATAGCACTAATATAACAATTGTTTTGTGGTTCTTGTATGTGTATATTTTATATTGTTGTAGTAATATAAATGTATAGGCAAAAAGAGACCTCTGCCTAGGGAGAAGATTCAGGAAGAGGATGCTGAGAAAGGGCATGAGGAAATGCCATGAAGGTGCACGGCTGTTTGCCTGCAGAATACAGGTACCTTGATAATATTGTGTAAAGCAAAGGACACAGAACACTAAAGGTCATACATGATGTGATTCTGTTTACACAAACCGTACATGATACGGCAAGTCTCTAGACACAGAATCCAGATCACATACAGAGTCCGTTAGCACAAATCATGGAGGACAGAGAGCTGACGAACTGAGAAGTGACTCAGCATGAGATGTATGTGGCCTCCAGAAATCTACACTTATACATCAAGAAAGGCACTTGATTGATTTCTCAGTGACATTCAGAGAAGAAGGGCAAGCCTTGGATCTCTGGAGAAAACCAAAATGGGTAGAGAGATGTGAGCAGTTCCCAAGGGGCCTGGTTTTCAGCATGTCTCTTGGACGCAGAAAGGTCAGACCATTCTCTACAGACGTGACGACACCTGGACACCTCATCCCAATCAGTGGTCCAAGAAGCAGATCTGGTATTTTGGAGGTATTTTGCCGATGCCGCTCTCCCTGGGAGTGAGGTTGATGTCGTTAGGAGCCACGGGGCTGGACACAGAGAAGTTCTGGAGGATGGTGGTGAAGAAAAGGAACAATTCGTTGCGGGCTATGCCTTCGCCAAGACATATGCGCTTTCCTGTGGGCAAAAAAAAAAAAAAGAATCCACATGAACTCCTGGTTATTATACAGTCTTTGGACTGTCCCATCACTGAACCAATTTAGACAACCCTGCCCATTCTAATGAACAAGAATGAATTGACCCTGCAAAATTAGACTAAGAACGCAAGAGATTTTTCAACACCTTAATGAATTAATGCAAGGGCCAGTGCGATGCCTTAGCATGGAAAGGAGCCTGACACCAGTCCTGACGACATGAGTTCAAGGCCACGGTTCCACGTTCTGGAAAGACAGAACCGACTCCCACCAGCTTTCCTCTGGTATAAACACGTACACACACAGAAGTGAACATGAGTACACATTGCACACGTGTATATACAATAAATAAATTATAAAATGAAGGACAAATTACGGGTAGGGTCTCTCATGGTCACTTCTGATAGATTCGTAGCTTTTCTTAAATGACCAGAGTCGTTGATCCAGAACTGTGAGAATCCACTTAGAGTAGGTATGAAGGGTGGTCATGGAGACATTGATAGCGCTACATCTTCGTGTTTATAGTTACTCATGTGATGAGATTGATACCCATTTCATGGGCAGCCCTGATGGGAAAGGTGCCGTTCAGAAAGATTCTTGTGTGAGATGGACATGGAGGCGCATACCTGTCATCCCAGCACTTGAGAGACTGGGATAGAAGGACAGTGCATTCAGCACATCCTGAACTACATAGCAAGGTGTGTGTGTGTGTGTGTGTGTGTGTGTGTGTGTGTGTGTGTGTGTGTGTGTACCTGTGTGTGTGTCTCCACTTTCTCTGTCCCCTCTATCTCTGATCCCCTCCTCTCTTGTTCTTTCTGCCCCCTTTTCTTCTTTACCATGCGATGAACGAGCTTGAGCAAGTTCCCAAACGCAGTTGTTTATACAATTGAGGCTGAGCAGGTGCACATAACAAGGTCTCTAACGCACCCACTATTTGCTCACAGGTATGAAACGCCCTTGCTTGTTTTTTAACCTCAGGTATGGAGCACCAAGGAGCACCATAGATCAATGGGAGCCTGAAAGCCCAAGCACAAAACATCCAGGAAAATTTGGATACCACAAAAAGATGAAACCTAAGAATAAAAGGAATTGTAGAAGGAAAGAATCACCACGGAAAGGACAAGAAAATATTCTCAGCAAAGTCATGGAAGTAAATTTTCTTAATCTAAATGAGATGTCCATAAAGGTACAAGAAGCTTATGGAACACCAAATAGATTTGACAAGAAAAGAAAGTCTCTTTGATGCATAATATTCAAAACACTAAGTGTACTGAACAGGAAAAAAAAACAATGCTGAAAGTTGCAAGGTAAAACAGAAAAGTAACTTATAAATGCAGACTTATTAGAATTTCACCTGACTTTTCAACGGAGAGTCTAAACGCCATAAAGGCACAGACAGGGCCGTCCACTCTCTCCATGTCTCTACAATATAGTACTTTAAGTCGTAGCTAGAGCAATAAGACAACTAAAGAAGGTCAAGGGGATGCAAATAGGAAAAGAGGAAGTTAAACTATCACTACTTGCGGATGACATGATAGTATACGTAAGTGACCCTAAAAATTCTACCAAGGAACTCTTGCAGCCGATAAACACAATTAACAAAGTGGCTGGATACAAAGTCAACTCAAAAAAAAAATCAGTAGCCCCTGCTCTGTACAAAATGACAAACAGGCTGAAAAAGAAATTAGGGAACCCACACCCAGCACGATAGCCACCACAAATGATATAAAGTATCTTGCTGTAACTCTAACCAAGCAAGTGAAAGGTTACAGGTAGTACAGAGGACACTGCATAAGCTGAGGTCAGATGTTAGGGGAGGAGGGGCTCCCCTTTCTAAGGACTAGGAGAGGGAGGGAAAGGGGGTGAGGGAGGGGGCTGCGGTCAGGATGTAAAGAATTAAAACTGAACACCAAGCAGGTAACTTATATTACTAATCCCACTACTTGGGAATAGCTCTGAGACTGGCTGAGATATGACAGTCTACGCATAGACAAGGCTTCGTGTTGGTGACAGATTCTCTGTGCCTTATTATTACAGGCAATTCATAGTATGACATGAGGGAGATCTGCAGATGTCTTACTTCTGCTCATACTATGAGCAGAGACCCGACCCTGATTGGTCTGTGCATCCCGCACACCTCATGCAATTATAACGTTACAACTGTGTAATGCTTGTGAGAAATTATGTCTTCAGAACAAAAGAACTGGGACACTGACGCTGGATCGGACCTGACAGGATTCGTTCCTCTCAGCGTGCTGGACGCTGACATCCTGCATCCTCCATGTTCCAGCCCCAGGTGCCTCAGTGGCTGTCACCCACCAGAAAAAAGAAGACAGATTCCAGGATGGTGTTGTAGAAAGCTTCTGATCCCAATTGGTCCAGCATTTCAGAGCGTCCCACAAAGGACTCCTACTAAGTCTGGAATTTCTCAACATTTAGAAGATAGACCACAAAGGCTATCCATAGCTTGCTTAACCATTTTCCCCAATTGGGGGTGGCAAGCCTTCAAAGGTATTATTTGCCCTAAGTTAGCCTGAATAAGCCTTAAGAGAACATTGCTAACAAGAATACAAGAGACAGAGGACAGAATCTCAGGGGTAGAAGACACAGTGGAGCATAGCAATGTATCTGTCAAAGAAAATGTTAAATCTAAAAAAAAAAAAAAGAAAATTCCTGACTCAAAACATCCAAGAAATCAAGGACACCATGAAAAGACAAAATCTAAGAATTATACGAATTGAAGAAAGAGAAGATTCCAGGCTCCAAAGCCCAGAAAATATTTTCAACAAATCATGGAAGGAAAAGATTCCCAAATCTTAAGAAAGATATGCCTATAAGGATAAAAGAAGCCTACAGAACACCTAATAAATCAGACAAACACACTTCCACAACCATCATCAGAATAAAAGATTCTAACATTTAACTGGTCATTAATATCTCTCAACATCAATGGACACAACTCTTCAATAAAAGTACACGGAATAACATAATGGATACATAAACAGGACACTCATAATTCTGCTGCATGCAAAAAAACACACCTCACCCCCCCCCAAAAAATAGAAATTAGCTGAGAGTAAAAGGCTAGAAAAATGTTTCCCAAGCAAACATTCCCAAGAAGCAAGCTGGAGTAACCGTTCTAATATAGAGAGTCTACATAAAATAGACTTTCAACTATAATTAACAAAAAGGGATGAGGAAGGACACTTCATACTCATCAAAGGAAAATTCCACCAAGATGGCATCTCAATTCTGAACATGTATGCCCCAAATACAAGGGCATCCAAATTCTTAAAAGAAACATTACTAAATCTTAAATCACACATTGAACCGCACACATTTCAACACCCCACTCTCACCGATGCACAAGTCATTGAAACACAAGCTAAGTGGATAAATAATAAAACTAACAGATGCCATGAAACACACATCTACAGAACTTTTCACCCAAAACAAAAGAATATGCCTTCTTTTCAGCACCTCACAGAATCTTCTCCAAAACTGACATATAGTCCATCACAAAGCAGGCCTCAACAGATACAAGAAAATTAAAATAAACCTTTTGTAACTTGTCAGACCATGATGGACTAATTATAGACTTCAACAGCAACAAAAGTAACAAAAAGCCCACACACAACTCTACTGAACAACTCTCTACTCAGTGACAACTGGGTCAGGAAAAAAAACAAAGTAAGGGCTGGAGAGATGGCTCAGAGGTTAGGAGCACTGGCTGCTCTTCCAGAGGTCCTGAGTTCAATTCCCAGCAACCACATGGTGGCTCACAGCCATCTATAGTGAGATCTGATGCCCTCTTCTAACATGCAGGCAGAGCACTGTGCACATAATAAATAAATATTTTTTAAAAAGTAAGAAATAAAAAGGCTTCTTATACTTAATAAAAATGAAGATACGGTTACTGATTGCTTCATGGTTCTTCCTGCTGTGTATAGTTTATTTTGTTTATGTGTAATAATATAAGTGTATATTTTTTAAAGAAATATAATTTAAAAGTTTAAGTTTTCCCCTAATTATAATAGAAAAATGAATACGCTTAGGCGGTGGGGCTTTTAAATTCATCCTTCCAAAGTCCTGCTGACCAGTATGATCCTTTATTTCAAAGGTCCCCTCAAGGGGTTGGTGCTAGGGTGAACAGGATGGTACAGGCAAGACATCTGGAATAGGGCTCAGTAAACATGAACCTCTTTCTATTTATGTCCTGGAGCGTGGTCCCTGCCCTCTGGTGTCCAAGAATGGAATCACAGGTCAGTCTTACCTATGGAGAAAGGCATAAAAGCTTCACTTTTCTTCAGTGCCCCATTGGCATCCAGGAAGTGGTCAGGATTGAAGGTGTCCGGTTGTTCAAAGTACCGTGGGTCACAAAGAGCTGAACTCAAGATGGGGTACACTTCAGTGTCCTAGGAGGTGTTACAAGACACAAAGACATTAGTACACCCTGGCCTCATATGCAAAAGAGTCCCTGTGAAACACAGAATTCTGGGAAACCACAAACAGGGTTAGGTTGGTGACTAACGACTACAGTATGATCTCCTACAGGAGAGAGGAGCCATCACAGCTGGTCTCACCTTCGGGAGCAGGTACCCTCGGAACAACGTGTCTCTGGTTACTTTGTGTGGTAAACCAAGAGGGGCAAGATCTGAAAATCTCTGAATCTCGTGGAGGACTGCCTCAGTGTACGGCATGTTGGTGCAGTCATCGAGCGTTGGTAGGCGGTGTGAGCCGATCACCTGATCAATCTCCTTCTGGACTTTCTCTGCACGGAAAAGGGAGAGAATACACTATGTCCCCTCTGCTGACGCAATGCATAACGACTATGTTTTCTGGGTCCCAGTAATCCAGAAAGAGTGAAAAACAAGGAAACTGTGCTGAGAAAGACACAGTGCACACTTCAGTGCACACACCTGTGCTTCCTTCAAGCACCCATTTCTCCAGCCATGCTAAAGCATACTAGAGTCTCTTCTAAACAATCTCTAAACTTCCTTGTAAGAGAGAAAAAAAGAGACCCTTACAGCAAAGGGCCATTTCAACGGACAATCTGGAATGAGCACTGGGGTGGGAGATGACAAGAATTTGAGGGATGTGAAATGTTGTAGTCCTGCGTGCACAGGTCTACACACACACACACACACACACACACACACACACACACACACACACACACCTTTTTTAGCTTTATTTATTATGTGTATAGTGTTCTGCCTGCATGTACACCTGCTCACCAGCAGAGGGCGCCAGATCTCACTATAGATGGCTGTGAGACACCGTGTGGTTGCTGGGAATTGAGCACAGGACCTTCGGAAGAGCAAACAGTGCTCTTAAATCTGAGTCATCTCTCCAGCGCACGCACGCGTGCGTGCGACACACACATTTGCATGGAATGTATATTTAAAAATCCAGGGAGCTTGAAGGAATGCTCGAAAGTTAGGATCACTAGCTGCTCCTTCTGAGAACCCAGGTTCAATTCCTAGCACCCATATGGCAGCTCACACTGTCTGTAACTCATGGTCCAAGGAATCCGATACCCTGACACAAACATATTCACAGGCTGCCACCAACGCATATGAAATTAAAATATTTTTTTTTAATCTCAGCTGAAATCTGGAGGTATGGCATCAGTAAACACAGAAAAGTAAATTGATCTATGTATAATTGCAAAGAAAATATGAATGTGTGTGTGTGTGTGTGTGTGTGTGTGTGTGTGTGTGTGTGTGTGTTGATGGATGAAATGTCTCAACCAGTAAGTGCAGTTGACTTTCAAGCCTGACATCCTGACTTTGGTACACACAACACACATGCAGGAGGAAAGAGAGAAACAAATACGTGAATTTGTCCTCTCATTTCTACCCAGGAGCCGTAGCGGGGTGCGTCAGAGATGAACCAATCAACGACTGATAATTTATCTAAATAGAGTAGATGGGCAGATAACTATAGCAGCAGGTTAATGTGTGTGTAGACGGGCGGGTGGAAGATGGATAAATAGATAATAGATTAGCGGGTCAATGAATAGAACAGGTTAAGTGTACTGCTGAAGGATGTATGTAATGACAGAAAGGAAGGAAGGAAAAAGGATGTGTGGGTAGATCGACCTTCAAGTGACAGCAGGAAACAAGTCAGAAGAGTGTTCGTTCACCTAGCACTGCCTTAATTTAGAAGCAGACCAAAGCCTTCAGAGATCCAAGCATATGAGACCTATGTCAGGGGAAGGGGGAGGGGGGAGGAGGGATGGGGGATGGGCCTGGGAGGAAATGAGGGTGGGAGCTACTGTAGGGATGTAAAGAGCATAAGTATTTTAAAATAAATTGAAATTAATAAAAAAGAGAGCCGTGTCTGTATCTTCAAAGGAAAAAAAAAAAAAGAAAACAACCCTCTGCTGCAAAAAGGAAGTGACATGATGCCCGTACTGACCGCCTGCGGCTCACCTGCGACATGGGGGTACTTGAGCATGAGCAGGAAGCCAAAGCGGAGCGTGTTGCTGATACTCTCGCTCCCAGCAAAGAAGAGAGAGTGGACAGTGACCAGGAGGTTCTGGTGATCGAACGCACTGTCTTGGTTGGACTTCTCCTGGTTGCAGATGGGGAGAGTGAAGGGGGAAAGTGAGAGGCAACCAGAGCCTTGCAGGATGATGAACACACATCTCTGGGCACTAATCCTTCTGTTCTTGAGTCTCATACCACCCGGACCCACTTGGCGTTTCTCACCGCTCAACCAACTCCCTTGGCTTCTATTTGCCTCCTTTTCTCTCTAATTTGCTCTTAAAGTCTATCGTGTTTTGTCTCCCAAGCTCTTTCTTCCTCCTGTGGTCTTTTCTGATTTTTTTTTTTTTTTACATCATGCCCTGTGTTTCTTCCCAGCTAATATCTCTTCGTTTCATTTTCTCCCTCTTTTTCTACCTTCTTCGTCTTCCGGAGGCCTTGGCATCTCCTCCACTCCACTTTCTACCTCTCATCACCATCACCACCATGCGCTACTTACCTTCTCCATGCGTAGAAGGTAGGAATCTATTAAGTCTCTTGGAGCGCTGGGGTCCAAGGTTGCCCTGTGTTTCTCCACGCTAGTGCCAACGTAGTCGAGAATTTCCTGGAGTTTTTGGCAGGCTTGTCTGTGGGTACCAGGAAAGTACTTCAGGAAGCCAGAGAAGAGCTCAAACACCTTCAAGAAGAAACAAGGGCCATGGAGGTTACACAGTGCTCGGTCTTAGTCGCTGTCCTAATGCAACCCTTACAAGAGAGTGTTTAATTGGGGATCTGCCTGTGGTTTCTGAGGTTTAGTCTATTTTCATCATGTCAGGAAGCACACAAGCAGGCAGGGAGGCATGGGGATGAGGGCTCACATCCTGACACACAGGAAGCCAGGAAAGAACAAGAGGGAACCCTGAGCCTTGCATGGCTTCAGGAACCTTCAAAGCCCACCCCCAGCAACACCACCTCCTCCAACAAGGACCAAATCCTTCAAATGAGCTCTTCACCTGAGGCCCAAGAATGCAAATAGGCTGGGCTATCAACCCAATCTAATTCACACTACCACACGTTCCTAGGTGAAGAGCTATCGCAGGTCCCAGCATGAACATTGACAACACAGGCCTGAGTTTGGCACACATGGCACTGGCAGCTTTTTACCTTTTACCCGTCTCATCCTTGTTTTTTTTAATATATTTTATTAATTTATTCATATTACATCTCAATTGCTATCCCATCCCTTGTATCCTCCATTCCTCCCTCCCTCCCATTCCTCCTTCCCCTCCCCTATGACTGTGACTGAGGGGGACCTCCTCCTCCTGTATATGCTCACAGGGTATCAAGTCTCTTCTTGGTTTCTCATCCTTGTTAAACCCTTCGATTATAATGCTTAAGATAGCCCCCAAGGTCTATTCCTAGATTTGGCCACTGACCCATTCCTCAAACAAAACACCAGTGTCCAACAATTAGAATTTGGCTAATGTGTCTAATGAGGATTAACCACCAGACCCTAGCACAGACTTCCCCTTTTTCCCATTAAAAAAAATCACTCCTTCAGAAACACCTCCTTCCTTGCATACTTGGTATGCGTACTTCTGCTGCTTGATGTTTAGCGTTGCAGCCTCCTGTCCTGCTGGCCCATACCAAGGAATAAATACCCTCTGTGCAAAGAACCTGGTGTCTGGGTTTGTCTTGTCCCAAATCTGAAGGGAACACCTTCCCTTACAGACACAAACACAGAAGCACACGCACACATACACACACACACATACACACCACACACATACACACACATACACACATACACTACACACACATACACACATATACACACACATACACGCACATACATGCACATATACACACACATACACACATATACACACACACACATACACACACGTACACACACACAAACACACACACACACCTCATATATTTGCATTATACTCAAGCATGCTTTTGAATTCTGTCTCTGAATCTGTCTCTCACCTTTGTCTTGTGTTCTGTTTCTCTCTTTTGCTCTCTCTCCCTCCCAATCCCCTTTGCTGAATTATCTTTGTTTGTTTTAATTTCTGGAGTTTTTGGTTTATGCACACGAGTTCTCCTGTATGCCAGACTGGTCTCAAACTCAACATGTAGCCAAGGGCCTCCCAGAAGTCCTCATGCCCTTCCCGTCATGTGCTGGAGTGCCTGTGTTCTGAGCCACAACACAGGAGACACAGTGCTGGGACACACGCCATAAAGACCACGGCTTCTACTCCCTGATTTAAGCTGCGTCACCCACTTCGTCGTTTTACATGTGTAAGTGTGGCTGTGTGTCTCCGGTCCCCTCCATCCTACTAACTGTCCCTCCCTCCATTGTCTCAGCCTCACGGTCTCTCTGTGTTCTCTCTGCCCCTCTTGCAGCAATAGGACACTCCTCCCTTCCTCACTACAGCAATGGGACACTCCTCCCTTCCTCATCTACAGCAATAGGACACTCCTCCCTTCCTCACCTACAGCAATAGCACACTCCTCCCTTCCTCACCTACAGCAATAGGACACTCCTCCCTTCCTCACCTACAGCAATAGGACACTCCTCCCTTCCTCACCTACAGCAATAGGACACTCCTCCCTTCCTCACCTACAGCAATAGGACACTCCTCCCTTCCTCATCTACAGCAATAGGACACTCCTCCCTTCCTCACCTACAGCAATAGGACACTCCTCCCTTCCTCACCTACAGCAATAGGACACTCCTCCCTTCCTCACCTACAGCAATAGGACACTCCTCCCTTCCTCACCTACAGCAATAGGACACTCCTCCCTTCCTCACCCACAGCAATAGGACACTCCTCCCTACCTCACCTACAGCAATAGGACACTCCTCCCTTCCTCACTACAGCAATAGGACACTCCTCCCTTCCTCACTACAGCAATAGGACACTCCTCCCTTCCTCACCTACAGCAATAGGACACTCCTCCCTTCCTCACTACAGCAATAGGACACTCCTCCCTTCCTCATCTACAGCAATAGGACACTCCTCCCTTCCTCACTACAGCAATAGGACACTCCTCCCTTCCTCATCTACAGCAATAGGACACTCCTCCCTTCCTCACCTACAGCAATAGGACACTCCTCCCTTCCTCACCTACAGCAATAGGACACTCCTCCCTTCCTCACTACAGCAATAGGACACTCCTCCCTTCCTCACCTACAGCAATAGGACACTCCTCCCTTCCTCATCTACAGCAATAGGACACTCCTCCCTTCCTCATCTACAGCAATAGGACACTCCTCCCTTCCTCACTACAGCAATAGGACACTCCTCCCTTCCTCACCCACAGCAATAGGACACTCCTCCCTTCCTCATCTACAGCAATAGGACACTCCTCCCTTCCTCACTACAGCAATAGGACACTCCTCCCTTCCTCACCCACAGCAATAGGACACTCCTCCCTTCCTCATCTACAGCAATAGGACACTCCTCCCTTCCTCACTACAGCAATAGGACACTCCTCCCTTCCTCACTACAGCAATAGGACACTCCTCCCTTCCTCACCTACAGCAATAGGACACTCCTCCCTTCCTCACTACAGCAATAGGACACTCCTCCCTTCCTCATCTACAGCAATAGGACACTCCTCCCTTCCTCACCTACAGCAATAGGACACTCCTCCCTTCCTCACCTACAGCAATAGGACACTCCTCCCTTCCTCACTACAGCAATAGGACACTCCTCCCTTCCTCACCTACAGCAATAGGACACTCCTCCCTTCCTCATCTACAGCAATAGGACACTCCTCCCTTCCTCAGCTACAGCAATAGGACACTCCTCCCTTCCTCATCTACAGCAATAGCACACTCCTCCCTTCCTCATCTACAGCAATAGGACACTCCTCCCTTCCTCACCCACAGCAATAGGACACTCCTCCCTTCCTCACCCACAGCAATAGGACACTCCTCCCTTCCTCATCTACAGCAATAGGACACTCCTCCCTTCCTCACCTACAGCAATAGGACACTCCTCCCTTCCTCACTACAGCAATAGGACACTCCTCCCTTCCTCATCTACAGCAATAGGACACTCCTCCCTTCCTCACCTACAGCAATAGGACACTCCTCCCTTCCTCACCTACAGCAATAGGACACTCCTCCCTTCCTCACTCACAGCAATAGCACACTCCTCCCTTCCTCACCTACAGCAATAGCACACTCCTCCCTTCCTCACCTACAGCAATAGGACACTCCTCCCTTCCTCACCTACAGCAATAGGACAGTCCTCCCTTCCTCACCTACAGCAATAGGACACTCCTCCCTTCCTCACCTACAGCAATAGGACACTCCTCCCTTCCTCACCTACAGCAATAGGACACTCCTCCCTTCCTCACCTACAGCAATAGCACACTCCTCCCTTCCTCACCTACAGCAATAGGACACTCCTCCCTTCCTCACCTACAGCAATAGCACACTCCTCCCTTCCTCACCTACAGCAATAGGACACTCCTCCCTTCCTCACCTACAGCAATAGCACACTCCTCCCTTCCTCACCTACAGCAATAGGACACTCCTCCCTTCCTCACCTACAGCAATAGCACACTCCTCCCTTCCTCACCCACAGCAATAGGACACTCCTCCCTTCCTCACCTACAGCAATAGGACACTCCTCCCTTCCTCACCTACAGCAATAGGACACTCCTCCCTTCCTCACTACAGCAATAGGACACTCCTCCCTTCCTCACCTACAGCAATAGGACACTCCTCCCTTCCTCACTACAGCAATAGGACACTCCTCCCTTCCTCACCTACAGCAATAGGACACTCCTCCCTTCCTCACCCACAGCAATAGGACACTCCTCCCTTCCTCACTACAGCAATAGGACACTCCTCCCTTCCTCACCTACAGCAATAGGACACTCCTCCCTTCCTCACTCACAGCAATAGGACACTCCTCCCTTCCTCACCCACAGCAATAGGACACTCCTCCCTTCCTCACTCACAGCAATAGGACACTCCTCCCTTCCTCACCTACAGCAATAGGACACTCCTCCCTTCCTCACCCACAGCAATAGGACACTCCTCCCTTCCTCACTACAGCAATAGGACACTCCTCCCTTCCTCATCTACAGCAATAGGACACTCCTCCCTTCCTCACTCACAGCAATAGGACACTCCTCCCTTCCTCACTCACAGCAATAGGACACTCCTCCCTTCCTCACTACAGCAATAGGACACTCCTCCCTTCCTCACTCACAGCAATAGGACACTCCTCCCTTCCTCACCTACAGCAATAGGACACTCCTCCCTTCCTCACCCACAGCAATAGGACACTCCTCCCTTCCTCATCTACAGCAATAGGACACTCCTCCCTTCCTCACTACAGCAATAGGACACTCCTCCCTTCCTCACCCACAGCAATAGGACACTCCTCCCTTCCTCATCTACAGCAATAGGACACTCCTCCCTTCCTCACTACAGCAATAGGACACTCCTTCCTTCCTCATCTACAGCAATAGGACACTCCTCCCTTCCTCACTACAGCAATAGGACACTCCTCCCTTCCTCATCTACAGCAATAGGACACTCCTCCCTTCCTCACTACAGCAATAGGACACTCCTCCCTTCCTCACTACAGCAATAGGACACTCCTCCCTTCCTCACCCACAGCAATAGGACACTCCTCCCTTCCTCACTCACAGCAATAGGACACTCCTCCCTTCCTCACTACAGCAATAGGACACTCCTCCCTTCCTCACTACAGCAATAGGACACTCCTCCCTTCCTCACTACAGCAATAGGACACTCCTCCCTTCCTCACCCACAGCAATAGGACACTCCTCCCTTCCTCACTCACAGCAATAGGACACTCCTCCCTTCCTCACTACAGCAATAGGACACTCCTCCCTTCCTCACCCACAGCAATAGGACACTCCTCCCTTCCTCACTCACAGCAATAGGACAGTCCTCCCTTCCTCACTCACAGCAATAGGACACTCCTCCCTTCCTCACTACAGCAATAGGACACTCCTCCCTTCCTCACCCACAGCAATAGGACACTCCTCCCTTCCTCACCCACAGCAATAGGACACTCCTCCCTTCCTCACTACAGCAATAGGACACTCCTCCCTTCCTCACTACAGCAATAGGACACTCCTCCCTTCCTCACCCACAGCAATAGGACACTCCTCCCTTCCTCACTCACAGCAATAGGACACTCCTCCCTTCCTCACTACAGCAATAGGACACTCCTCCCTTCCTCACTACAGCAATAGGACACTCCTCCCTTCCTCACCCACAGCAATAGGACACTCCTCCCTTCCTCATCTACAGCAATAGCACACTCCTCCCTTCCTCACCTACAGCAATAGGACACTCCTCCCTTCCTCACCCACAGCAATAGGACACTCCTCCCTTCCTCACCTACAGCAATAGGACACTCCTCCCTTCCTCACCCACAGCAATAGGACACTCCTCCCTTCCTCATCTACAGCAATAGCACACTCCTCCCTTCCTCACCTACAGCAATAGGACACTCCTCCCTTCCTCACCCACAGCAATAGGACACTCCTCCCTTCCTCACCTACAGCAATAGGACACTCCTCCCTTCCTCACCCACAGCAATAGGACACTCCTCCCTTCCTCACCTACAGCAATAGGACACTCCTCCCTTCCTCACCCACAGCAATAGGACACTCCTCCCTTCCTCACCTACAGCAATAGGACACTCCTCCCTTCCTCACCTACAGCAATAGGACACTCCTCCCTTCCTCACCCACAGCAATAGGACACTCCTCCCTTCCTCACCTACAGCAATAGGACACTCCTCCCTTCCTCACCCACAGCAATAGGACACTCCTACCTTCCTCACCTACAGCAATAGGACACTCCTCCCTTCCTCACCTACAGCAATAGGACACTCCTCCCTTCCTCACCTACAGCAATAGCACACTCCTCCCTTCCTTACTCACAGCAATAGGACAGTCCTCCCTTCCTCACCTACAGCAATAGGACACTCCTCCCTTCCTCACCCACAGCAATAGGACACTCCTCCCTTCCTCACCTACAGCAATAGGACACTCCTCCCTTCCTCACCTACAGCAATAAAACACTCCTCCCTTCCTCACCTACAGCAATAGGACACTCCTCCCTTCCTTACTCACAGCAATAGGACACTTCTCCCTTCCTCACCTACAGCAATAGGACACTCCTCCCTTCCTCACTCACAGCAATAGGACACTCCTCCCTTCCTCTCCTACAGCAATAGGACACTCCTCCCTTCCTCACTCACAGCAATAGGACACTCCTCCCTTCCTCTCCTACAGCAATAGGACACTCCTCCCTTCCTCACTCACAGCAATAGGACACTCCTCCCTTCCTCTCCTACAGCAATAAGACACTCCTCCCTTCCTCACTCACAGCAATAGGACACTCCTCCCTTCCTCATTTACAGCAATAGCACACTCCTCCCTTCCTTACTCACAGCAATAGGACACTCCTCCCTTCCTCACCCACAGCAATAGGACACTCCTCCCTTCCTCACCTACAGCAATAGGACACTCCTCCCTTCCTCACCTACAGCAATAGGACACTCCTCCCTTCCTCATCTACAGCAATAGGACACTCCTCTTTTCCTTACTCACAGCAATAGGACACTCCTCCCTTCCTCACCTACAGCAATAGGACACTCCTCCCTTCCTCACCTACAGCAATAGGACACTCCTCCCTTCCTCACCTACAGCAATAGGACACTCCTCCCTTCCTCACTCACAGCAATAGGACACTCCTCCCTTCCTCACCTACAGCAATAGGACACTCCTCCCTTCCTCACCCACAGCAATAGGACACTCCTTCCTTCCTCACCCACAGCAATAGGACACTCCTCCCTTCCTCACCCACAGCAATAGGACACTCCTCCCTTCCTCACTACAGCAATAGGACACTCCTCCCTTCCTCACTACAGCAATAGGACACTCCTCCCTTCCTCACCTACAGCAATAGGACACTCCTCCCTTCCTCACTACAGCAATAGGACACTCCTCCCTTCCTCACTCACAGCAATAGGACACTCCTCCCTTCCTCACTCACAGCAATAGGACACTCCTCCCTTCCTCACTACAGCAATAGGACACTCCTCCCTTCCTCACTCACAGCAATAGGACACTCCTCCCTTCCTCACTACAGCAATAGGACACTCCTCCCTTCCTCATCCACAGCAATAGGACACTCCTCCCTTCCTCACCCACAGCAATAGGACACTCCTCCCTTCCTCACTCACAGCAATAGGACACTCCTCCCTTCCTCACTCACAGCAATAGGACACTCCTCCCTTCCTCACCCACAGCAATAGGACACTCCTCCCTTCCTCACCTACAGCAATAGGACACTCCTCCCTTCCTCACCTACAGCAATAGGACACTCCTCCCTTCCTCACTCACAGCAATAGGACACTCCTCCCTTCCTCACTCACAGCAATAGGACACTCCTCCCTTCCTCACCCACAGCAATAGGACACTCCTCCCTTCCTCACTCACAGCAATAGGACACTCCTCCCTTCCTCACCTACAGCAATAGGACACTCCTCCCTTCCTCACCCACAGCAATAGGACACTCCTCCCTTCCTCACTACAGCAATAGGACACTCCTCCCTTCCTCATCTACAGCAATAGGACACTCCTCCCTTCCTCACTCACAGCAATAGGACACTCCTCCCTTCCTCACTCACAGCAATAGGACACTCCTCCCTTCCTCACTACAGCAATAGGACACTCCTCCCTTCCTCACTCACAGCAATAGGACACTCCTCCCTTCCTCACCTACAGCAATAGGACACTCCTCCCTTCCTCACCCACAGCAATAGGACACTCCTCCCTTCCTCATCTACAGCAATAGGACACTCCTCCCTTCCTCACTACAGCAATAGGACACTCCTCCCTTCCTCACCCACAGCAATAGGACACTCCTCCCTTCCTCATCTACAGCAATAGGACACTCCTCCCTTCCTCACTACAGCAATAGGACACTCCTTCCTTCCTCATCTACAGCAATAGGACACTCCTCCCTTCCTCACTACAGCAATAGGACACTCCTCCCTTCCTCATCTACAGCAATAGGACACTCCTCCCTTCCTCACTACAGCAATAGGACACTCCTCCCTTCCTCACTACAGCAATAGGACACTCCTCCCTTCCTCACCCACAGCAATAGGACACTCCTCCCTTCCTCACTCACAGCAATAGGACACTCCTCCCTTCCTCACTACAGCAATAGGACACTCCTCCCTTCCTCACTACAGCAATAGGACACTCCTCCCTTCCTCACTACAGCAATAGGACACTCCTCCCTTCCTCACCCACAGCAATAGGACACTCCTCCCTTCCTCACTCACAGCAATAGGACACTCCTCCCTTCCTCACTACAGCAATAGGACACTCCTCCCTTCCTCACCCACAGCAATAGGACACTCCTCCCTTCCTCACTCACAGCAATAGGACAGTCCTCCCTTCCTCACTCACAGCAATAGGACAGTCCTCCCTTCCTCACTCACAGCAATAGGACACTCCTCCCTTCCTCACTACAGCAATAGGACACTCCTCCCTTCCTCACCCACAGCAATAGGACACTCCTCCCTTCCTCACCCACAGCAATAGGACACTCCTCCCTTCCTCACTACAGCAATAGGACACTCCTCCCTTCCTCACTACAGCAATAGGACACTCCTCCCTTCCTCACCCACAGCAATAGGACACTCGTCCCTTCCTCACTCACAGCAATAGGACACTCCTCCCTTCCTCACTACAGCAATAGGACACTCCTCCCTTCCTCACTACAGCAATAGGACACTCCTCCCTTCCTCACCCACAGCAATAGGACACTCCTCCCTTCCTCATCTACAGCAATAGCACACTCCTCCCTTCCTCACCTACAGCAATAGGACACTCCTCCCTTCCTCACCCACAGCAATAGGACACTCCTCCCTTCCTCACCTACAGCAATAGGACACTCCTCCCTTCCTCACCCACAGCAATAGGACACTCCTCCCTTCCTCATCTACAGCAATAGCACACTCCTCCCTTCCTCACCTACAGCAATAGGACACTCCTCCCTTCCTCACCCACAGCAATAGGACACTCCTCCCTTCCTCACCTACAGCAATAGGACACTCCTCCCTTCCTCACCCACAGCAATAGGACACTCCTCCCTTCCTCACCTACAGCAATAGGACACTCCTCCCTTCCTCACCCACAGCAATAGGACACTCCTCCCTTCCTCACCTACAGCAATAGGACACTCCTCCCTTCCTCACCTACAGCAATAGGACACTCCTCCCTTCCTCACCCACAGCAATAGGACACTCCTCCCTTCCTCACCTACAGCAATAGGACACTCCTCCCTTCCTCACCCACAGCAATAGGACATTCCTACCTTCCTCACCTACAGCAATAGGACACTCCTCCCTTCCTCACCTACAGCAATAGGACACTCCTCCCTTCCTCACCTACATCAATAGCACACTCCTCCCTTCCTTACTCACAGCAATAGGACAGTCCTCCCTTCCTCACCTACAGCAATAGGACACTCCTCCCTTCCTCACCCACAGCAATAGGACACTCCTCCCTTCCTCACCTACAGCAATAGGACACTCCTCCCTTCCTCACCTACAGCAATAGGACACTCCTCCCTTCCTCACCTACAGCAATAGGACACTCCTCCCTTCCTTACTCACAGCAATAGGACACTTCTCCCTTCCTCACCTACAGCAATAGGACACTCCTCCCTTCCTCACTCACAGCAATAGGACACTCCTCCCTTCCTCTCCTACAGCAATAGGACACTCCTCCCTTCCTCACTCACAGCAATAGGACACTCCTCCCTTCCTCTCCTACAGCAATAGGACACTCCTCCCTTCCTCACTCACAGCAATAGGACACTTCTCCCTTCCTCTCCTACAGCAATAGGACACTCCTCCCTTCCTCACTCACAGCAATAGGACACTCCTCCCTTCCTCATTTACAGCAATAGCACACTCCTCCCTTCCTTACTCACAGCAATAGGACACTCCTCCCTTCCTCACCCACAGCAATAGGACACTCCTCCCTTCCTCACCTACAGCAATAGGACACTCCTCCCTTCCTCACCTACAGCAATAGGACACTCCTCCCTTCCTCATCTACAGCAATAGGACACTCCTCTTTTCCTTACTCACAGCAATAGGACACTCCTCCCTTCCTCACCTACAGCAATAGGACACTCCTCCCTTCCTCACCTACAGCAATAGGACACTCCTCCCTTCCTCACATACAGCAATAGCACACTCCTCCCTTCCTCACCCACAGCAATAGGACACTCCTCCCTTCCTCACCTACAGCAATAGGACACTCCTCCCTTCCTCACTCACAGCAATAGGACGCTCCTCCCTTCCCCATCTACAGCAATAGGACACTCCTCCCTTCCTCACTCACAGCAATAGGACGCTCCTCCCTTCCTCATCTACAGCAATAGGACACTCCTCCCTTCCTCACTCACAGCAATAGGACACTCCTCCCTTCCTCACTTCCAGCAATAGGACACTCCTCCCTTCCTCACCTACAGCAATAGGACACTCCTCCCTTCCTCACTCACAGCAATAGGACGCTCCTCCCTTCCTCATCTACAGCAATAGGACACTCCTCCCTTCCTCACCTACAGCAATAGGACACTCCTCCCTTCCTCACCTACAGCAATAGGACACTCCTCCCTTCCTCACTCACAGCAATAGGACACTCCTCCCTTCCTCACTCACAGCAATAGGACACTCCTCCCTTCCTCACCTACAGCAATAGCACACTCCTCCCTTCCTCACCCACAGCAATAGGACACTCCTCCCTTCCTCACCTACAGCAATAGGACACTCCTCCCTTCCTCATCTACAGCAATAGGACACTCCTCCCTTCCTCACCTACAGCAATAGGACACTCCTCCCTTCCTCACCTACAGCAATAGGACACTCCTCCCTTCCTCACTCACAGCAATAGCACACTCCTCCCTTCCTCACCTACAGCAATAGCACACTCCTCCCTTCCTCACCTACAGCAATAGGACACTCCTCCCTTCCTCACCTACAGTAATAGGACACTCCTCCCTTCCTCACCTACAGCAATAGGACACTCCTCCCTTCCTCACCTACAGCAATAGGACACTCCTCCCTTCCTCACCTACAGCAATAGGACACTCCTCCCTTCCTCACCTACAGCAATAGCACACTCCTCCCTTCCTCACCTACAGCAATAGGACACTCCTCCCTTCCTCACCTACAGCAATAGGACAGTCCTCCCTTCCTCACCTACAGCAATAGGACACTCCTCCCTTCCTCATCTACAGCAATAGGACACTCCTCCCTTCCTCACCTACAGCAATAGGACACTCCTCCCTTCCTCACCTACAGCAATAGCACACTCCTCCCTTCCTCACCTACAGCAATAGGACACTCCTCCCTTCCTCACCTACAGCAATAGCACACTCCTCCCTTCCTCACCTACAGCAATAGGACACTCCTCCCTTCCTCACCTACAGCAATAGCACACTCCTCCCTTCCTCACCTACAGCAATAGGACACTCCTCCCTTCCTCACCTACAGCAATAGCACACTCCTCCCTTCCTCACCCACAGCAATAGGACACTCCTCCCTTCCTCACCCACAGCAATAGGACACTCCTCCCTTCCTCACCTACAGCAATAGGACACTCCTCCCTTCCTCACTACAGCAATAGCACACTCCTCCCTTCCTCACCTACAGCAATAGCACACTCCTCCCTTCCTCACCTACAGCAATAGGACACTCCTCCCTTCCTCACCTACAGCAATAGCACACTCCTCCCTTCCTCACCCACAGCAATAGGACACTCCTCCCTTCCTCACCCACAGCAATAGGACACTCCTCCCTTCCTCACCTACAGCAATAGGACACTCCTCCCTTCCTCACCTACAGCAATAGCACACTCCTCCCTTCCTCACCTACAGCAATAGGACACTCCTCCCTTCCTCACCTACAGCAATAGCACACTCCTCCCTTCCTCACCCACAGCAATAGGACACTCCTCCCTTCCTCACCCACAGCAATAGGACACTCCTCCCTTCCTCACCTACAGCAATAGGACACTCCTCCCTTCCTCACTACAGCAATAGGACACTCCTCCCTTCCTCACCTACAGCAATAGGACACTCCTCCCTTCCTCACTACAGCAATAGGACACTCCTCCCTTCCTCACCTACAGCAATAGGACACTCCTCCCTTCCTCACCCACAGCAATAGGACACTCCTCCCTTCCTCAATACAGCAATAGGACACTCCTCCCTTCCTCACCTACAGCAATAGGACACTCCTCCCTTCCTCACTCACAGCAATAGGACACTCCTCCCTTCCTCACCCACAGCAATAGGACACTCCTCCCTTCCTCACTACAGCAATAGGACACTCCTCCCTTCCTCACCTACAGCAATAGGACACTCCTCCCTTCCTCACCTACAGCAATAGGACACTCCTCCCTTCCTCACCTACAGCAATAGGACACTCCTCCCTTCCTCACCTACAGCAATAGCACACTCCTCCCTTCCTCACTCACAGCAATAGGACACTCCTCCCTTCCTCACCCACAGCAATAGGACACTCCTCCCTTCCTCACCTACAGCAATAAGACACTCCTCCCTTCCTCACCTACAGCAATAGGACACTCCTCCCTTCCTCACTCACAGAAATAGGACACTCCTCCCTTCCTCACTACAGCAATAGGACACTCCTCCCTTCCTCACTCACAGCAATAGGACACTCCTCCCTTCCTCACTACAGCAATAGGACACTCCTCCCTTCCTCACCCACAGCAATAGGACACTCCTCCCTTCCTCATCTACAGCAATAGCACACTCCTCCCTTCCTCACCTACAGCAATAGGACACTCCTCCCTTCCTCACCCACAGCAATAGGACACTCCTCCCTTCCTCACCTACAGCAATAGGACACTCCTCCCTTCCTCACCTACAGCAATAGGACACTCCTCCCTTCCTCACCTACAGCAATAGGACACTCCTCCCTTCCTCACCCACAGCAATAGGACACTCCTCCCTTCCTCACCTACAGCAATAGGACACTCCTCCCTTCCTCACCCACAGCAATAGGACACTCCTACCTTCCTCACCTACAGCAATAGGACACTCCTCCCTTCCTCACCTACAGCAATAGGACACTCCTCCCTTCCTCACCTACAGCAATAGCACACTCCTCCCTTCCTTACTCACAGCAATAGGACAGTCCTCCCTTCCTCACCTACAGCAATAGGACACTCCTCCCTTCCTCACCCACAGCAATAGGACACTCCTCCCTTCCTCACCTACAGCAATAGGACACTCCTCCCTTCCTCACCTACAGCAATAGGACACTCCTCCCTTCCTCACCTACAGCAATAGGACACTCCTCCCTTCCTTACTCACAGCAATAGGACACTTCTCCCTTCCTCACCTACAGCAATAGGACACTCCTCCCTTCCTCACTCACAGCAATAGGACACTCCTCCCTTCCTCTCCTACAGCAATAGGACACTCCTCCCTTCCTCACCCACACCAATAGGACACTCCTCCCTTCCTCACTACAGCAATAGGACACTCCTCCCTTCCTCACTACAGCAATAGGACACTCCTCCCTTCCTCACCTACAGCAATAGGACACTCCTCCCTTCCTCACTACAGCAATAGGACACTCCTCCCTTCCTCACTCACAGCAATAGGACACTCCTCCCTTCCTCACTCACAGCAATAGGACACTCCTCCCTTCCTCACTACAGCAATAGGACACTCCTCCCTTCCTCACTCACAGCAATAGGACACTCCTCCCTTCCTCACTACAGCAATAGGACACTCCTCCCTTCCTCATCCACAGCAATAGGACACTCCTCCCTTCCTCACCTACAGCAATAGGACACTCCTCCCTTCCTCACTCACAGCAATAGGACACTCCTCCCTTCCTCACTCACAGCAATAGGACACTCCTCCCTTCCTCACCCACAGCAATAGGACACTCCTCCTTTCCTCACCTACAGCAATAGGACACTCCTCCCTTCCTCACCTACAGCAATAGGACACTCCTCCCTTCCTCACTCACAGCAATAGGACACTCCTCCCTTCCTCACTCACAGCAATAGGACACTCCTCCCTTCCTCACCCACAGCAATAGGACACTCCTCCCTTCCTCACTCACAGCAATAGGACACTCCTCCCTTCCTCACCTACAGCAATAGGACACTCCTCCCTTCCTCACCCACAGCAATAGGACACTCCTCCCTTCCTCACTACAGCAATAGGACACTCCTCCCTTCCTCATCTACAGCAATAGGACACTCCTCCCTTCCTCACTCACAGCAATAGGACACTCCTCCCTTCCTCACTCACAGCAATAGGACACTCCTCCCTTCCTCACTACAGCAATAGGACACTCCTCCCTTCCTCACTCACAGCAATAGGACACTCCTCCCTTCCTCACTACAGCAATAGGACACTCCTCCCTTCCTCACCCACAGCAATAGGACACTCCTCCCTTCCTCATCTACAGCAATAGCACACTCCTCCCTTCCTCACCTACAGCAATAGGACACTCCTCCCTTCCTCACCCACAGCAATAGGACACTCCTCCCTTCCTCACCTACAGCAATAGGACACTCCTCCCTTCCTCACCCACAGCAATAGGACACTCCTCCCTTCCTCATCTACAGCAATAGCACACTCCTCCCTTCCTCACCTACAGCAGTAGGACACTCCTCCCTTCCTCACCCACAGCAATAGGACACTCCTCCCTTCCTCACCTACAGCAATAGGACACTCCTCCCTTCCTCACCCACAGCAATAGGACACTCCTCCCTTCCTCACCTACAGCAATAGGACACTCCTCCCTTCCTCACCCACAGCAATAGGACACTCCTCCCTTCCTCACCTACAGCAATAGGACACTCCTCCCTTCCTCACCTACAGCAATAGGACACTCCTCCCTTCCTCACCCACAGCAATAGGACACTCCTCCCTTCCTCACCTACAGCAATAGGACACTCCTCCCTTCCTCACCCACAGCAATAGGACACTCCTACCTTCCTCACCTACAGCAATAGGACACTCCTCCCTTCCTCACCTACAGCAATAGGACACTCCTCCCTTCCTCACCTACAGCAATAGCACACTCCTCCCTTCCTTACTCACAGCAATAGGACAGTCCTCCCTTCCTCACCTACAGCAATAGGACACTCCTCCCTTCCTCACCCACAGCAATAGGACACTCCTCCCTTCCTCACCTACAGCAATAGGACACTCCTCCCTTCCTCACCTACAGCAATAGGACACTCCTCCCTTCCTCACCTACAGCAATAGGACACTCCTCCCTTCCTTACTCACAGCAATAGGACACTTCTCCCTTCCTCACCTACAGCAATAGGACACTCCTCCCTTCCTCACTCACAGCAATAGGACACTCCTCCCTTCCTCTCCTACAGCAATAGGACACTCCTCCCTTCCTCACTCACAGCAATAGGACACTCCTCCCTTCCTCTCCTACAGCAATAGGACACTCCTCCCTTCCTCACTCACAGCAATAGGACACTCCTCCCTTCCTCTCCTACAGCAATAGGACACTCCTCCCTTCCTCACTCACAGCAATAGGACACTCCTCCCTTCCTCATTTACAGCAATAGCACACTCCTCCCTTCCTTACTCACAGCAATAGGACACTCCTCCCTTCCTCACCCACAGCAATAGGACACTCCTCCCTTCCTCACCTACAGCAATAGGACACTCCTCCCTTCCTTACTCACAGCAATAGGACACTTCTCCCTTCCTCACCTACAGCAATAGGACACTCCTCCCTTCCTCACTCACAGCAATAGGACACTCCTCCCTTCCTCTCCTACAGCAATAGGACACTCCTCCCTTCCTCACCCACACCAATAGGACACTCCTCCCTTCCTCACTACAGCAATAGGACACTCCTCCCTTCCTCACTACAGCAATAGGACACTCCTCCCTTCCTCACCTACAGCAATAGGACACTCCTCCCTTCCTCACTACAGCAATAGGACACTCCTCCCTTCCTCACTCACAGCAATAGGACACTCCTCCCTTCCTCACTCACAGCAATAGGACACTCCTCCCTTCCTCACTACAGCAATAGGACACTCCTCCCTTCCTCACTCACAGCAATAGGACACTCCTCCCTTCCTCACTACAGCAATAGGACACTCCTCCCTTCCTCATCCACAGCAATAGGACACTCCTCCCTTCCTCACCTACAGCAATAGGACACTCCTCCCTTCCTCACTCACAGCAATAGGACACTCCTCCCTTCCTCACTCACAGCAATAGGACACTCCTCCCTTCCTCACCCACAGCAATAGGACACTCCTCCCTTCCTCACCTACAGCAATAGGACACTCCTCCCTTCCTCACCTACAGCAATAGGACACTCCTCCCTTCCTCACTCACAGCAATAGGACACTCCTCCCTTCCTCACTCACAGCAATAGGACACTCCTCCCTTCCTCACCCACAGCAATAGGACACTCCTCCCTTCCTCACTCACAGCAATAGGACACTCCTCCCTTCCTCACCTACAGCAATAGGACACTCCTCCCTTCCTCACCCACAGCAATAGGACACTCCTCCCTTCCTCACTACAGCAATAGGACACTCCTCCCTTCCTCATCTACAGCAATAGGACACTCCTCCCTTCCTCACTCACAGCAATAGGACACTCCTCCCTTCCTCACTCACAGCAATAGGACACTCCTCCCTTCCTCACTACAGCAATAGGACACTCCTCCCTTCCTCACTCACAGCAATAGGACACTCCTCCCTTCCTCACTACAGCAATAGGACACTCCTCCCTTCCTCACCCACAGCAATAGGACACTCCTCCCTTCCTCATCTACAGCAATAGCACACTCCTCCCTTCCTCACCTACAGCAATAGGACACTCCTCCCTTCCTCACCCACAGCAATAGGACACTCCTCCCTTCCTCACCTACAGCAATAGGACACTCCTCCCTTCCTCACCCACAGCAATAGGACACTCCTCCCTTCCTCATCTACAGCAATAGCACACTCCTCCCTTCCTCACCTACAGCAATAGGACACTCCTCCCTTCCTCACCCACAGCAATAGGACACTCCTCCCTTCCTCACCTACAGCAATAGGACACTCCTCCCTTCCTCACCCACAGCAATAGGACACTCCTCCCTTCCTCACCTACAGCAATAGGACACTCCTCCCTTCCTCACCCACAGCAATAGGACACTCCTCCCTTCCTCACCTACAGCAATAGGACACTCCTCCCTTCCTCACCTACAGCAATAGGACACTCCTCCCTTCCTCACCCACAGCAATAGGACACTCCTCCCTTCCTCACCTACAGCAATAGGACACTCCTCCCTTCCTCACCCACAGCAATAGGACACTCCTACCTTCCTCACCTACAGCAATAGGACACTCCTCCCTTCCTCACCTACAGCAATAGGACACTCCTCCCTTCCTCACCTACAGCAATAGCACACTCCTCCCTTCCTTACTCACAGCAATAGGACAGTCCTCCCTTCCTCACCTACAGCAATAGGACACTCCTCCCTTCCTCACCCACAGCAATAGGACACTCCTCCCTTCCTCACCTACAGCAATAGGACACTCCTCCCTTCCTCACCTACAGCAATAGGACACTCCTCCCTTCCTCACCTACAGCAATAGGACACTCCTCCCTTCCTTACTCACAGCAATAGGACACTTCTCCCTTCCTCACCTACAGCAATAGGACACTCCTCCCTTCCTCACTCACAGCAATAGGACACTCCTCCCTTCCTCTCCTACAGCAATAGGACACTCCTCCCTTCCTCACTCACAGCAATAGGACACTCCTCCCTTCCTCTCCTACAGCAATAGGACACTCCTCCCTTCCTCACTCACAGCAATAGGACACTCCTCCCTTCCTCTCCTACAGCAATAGGACACTCCTCCCTTCCTCACTCACAGCAATAGGACACTCCTCCCTTCCTCATTTACAGCAATAGCACACTCCTCCCTTCCTTACTCACAGCAATAGGACACTCCTCCCTTCCTCACCCACAGCAATAGGACACTCCTCCCTTCCTCACCTACAGCAATAGGACACTCCTCCCTTCCTCACCTACAGCAATAGGACACTCCTCCCTTCCTCATCTACAGCAATAGGACACTCCTCTTTTCCTTACTCACAGCAATAGGACACTCCTCCCTTCCTCACCTACAGCAATAGGACACTCCTCCCTTCCTCACCTACAGCAATAGGACACTCCTCCCTTCCTCACCTACAGCAATAGCACACTCCTCCCTTCCTCACCCACAGCAATAGGACACTCCTCCCTTCCTCACCTACAGCAATAGGACACTCCTCCCTTCCTCACTCACAGCAATAGGACGCTCCTCCCTTCCCCATCTACAGCAATAGGACACTCCTCCCTTCCTCACTCACAGCAATAGGACGCTCCTCCCTTCCTCATCTACAGCAATAGGACACTCCTCCCTTCCTCACTCACAGCAATAGGACACTCCTCCCTTCCTCACTTCCAGCAATAGGACACTCCTCCCTTCCTCACCTACAGCAATAGGACACTCCTCCCTTCCTCACTCACAGCAATAGGACGCTCCTCCCTTCCTCATCTACAGCAATAGGACACTCCTCCCTTCCTCACCTACAGCAATAGGACACTCCTCCCTTCCTCACCTACAGCAATAGGACACTCCTCCCTTCCTCACTCACAGCAATAGGACACTCCTCCCTTCCTCATCTACAGCAATAGGACACTCCTCCCTTCCTCACCTACAGCAATAGGACACTCCTCCCTTCCTCACCCACAGCAATAGGACACTCCTCCCTTCCTCACCTACAGCAATAGGACACTCCTCCCTTCCTCACCTACAGCAATAGGACACTCCTCCCTTCCTCACTCACAGCAATAGGACACTCCTCCCTTCCTCATCTACAGCAATAGGACACTCCTCCCTTCCTCATCTACAGCAATAGGACACTCCTCCCTTCCTCACCTACAGCAATAGGACACTCCTCCCTTCCTCACCCACAGCAATAGGACACTCCTCCCTTCCTCACCTACAGCAATAGCACACTCCTCCCTTCCTCACCCACAGCAATAGGACACTCCTCCCTTCCTCACCTACAGCAATAGGACACTCCTCCCTTCCTCATCTACAGCAATAGGACACTCCTCCCTTCCTCACCTACAGCAATAGGACACTCCTCCCTTCCTCACCTACAGCAATAGGACACTCCTCCCTTCCTCACTCACAGCAATAGCACACTCCTCCCTTCCTCACCTACAGCAATAGCACACTCCTCCCTTCCTCACCTACAGCAATAGGACACTCCTCCCTTCCTCACCTACAGCAATAGGACAGTCCTCCCTTCCTCACCTACAGCAATAGGACACTCCTCCCTTCCTCACCTACAGCAATAGGACACTCCTCCCTTCCTCACCTACAGCAATAGGACACTCCTCCCTTCCTCACCTACAGCAATAGCACACTCCTCCCTTCCTCACCTACAGCAATAGGACACTCCTCCCTTCCTCACCTACAGCAATAGGACAGTCCTCCCTTCCTCACCTACAGCAATAGGACACTCCTCCCTTCCTCACCTACAGCAATAGGACACTCCTCCCTTCCTCACCTACAGCAATAGGACACTCCTCCCTTCCTCACCTACAGCAATAGCACACTCCTCCCTTCCTCACCTACAGCAATAGGACACTCCTCCCTTCCTCACCTACAGCAATAGCACACTCCTCCCTTCCTCACCTACAGCAATAGGACACTCCTCCCTTCCTCACCTACAGCAATAGCACACTCCTCCCTTCCTCACCTACAGCAATAGGACACTCCTCCCTTCCTCACCTACAGCAATAGCACACTCCTCCCTTCCTCACCCACAGCAATAGGACACTCCTCCCTTCCTCACCTACAGCAATAGGACACTCCTCCCTTCCTCACCTACAGCAATAGGACACTCCTCCCTTCCTCACTACAGCAATACGACACTCCTCCCTTCCTCACCTACAGCAATAGGACACTCCTCCCTTCCTCACTACAGCAATAGGACACTCCTCCCTTCCTCACCTACAGCAATAGGACACTCCTCCCATCCTCACCCACAGCAATAGGACACTCCTCCCTTCCTCAATACAGCAATAGGACACTCCTCCCTTCCTCACCTACAGCAATAGGACACTCCTCCCTTCCTCACTCACAGCAATAGGACACTCCTCCCTTCCTCACCCACAGCAATAGGACACTCCTCCCTTCCTCACTACAGCAATAGGACACTCCTCCCTTCCTCACCTACAGCAATAGGACACTCCTCCCTTCCTCACCTACAGCAATAGGACACTCCTCCCTTCCTCACCTACAGCAATAGGACACTCCTCCCTTCCTCACCTACAGCAATAGCACACTCCTCCCTTCCTCACTCACAGCAATAGGACACTCCTCCCTTCCTCACCCACAGCAATAGGACACTCCTCCCTTCCTCACCTACAGCAATAAGACACTCCTCCCTTCCTCACCTACAGCAATAGGACACTCCTCCCTTCCTCACTCACAGCAATAGGACACTCCTCCCTTCCTCACCTACAGCAATAGGACACTCCTCCCTTCCTCACCCACAGCAATAGGACACTCCTTCCTTCCTCACCCACAGCAATAGGACACTCCTCCCTTCCTCACCCACACCAATAGGACACTCCTCCCTTCCTCACTACAGCAATAGGACACTCCTCCCTTCCTCACTACAGCAATAGGACACTCCTCCCTTCCTCACCTACAGCAATAGGACACTCCTCCCTTCCTCACTACAGCAATAGGACACTCCTCCCTTCCTCACTCACAGCAATAGGACACTCCTCCCTTCCTCACTCACAGCAATAGGACACTCCTCCCTTCCTCACTACAGCAATAGGACACTCCTCCCTTCCTCACTCACAGCAATAGGACACTCCTCCCTTCCTCACTACAGCAATAGGACACTCCTCCCTTCCTCATCCACAGCAATAGGACACTCCTCCCTTCCTCACCTACAGCAATAGGACACTCCTCCCTTCCTCACTCACAGCAATAGGACACTCCTCCCTTCCTCACTCACAGCAATAGGACACTCCTCCCTTCCTCACCCACAGCAATAGGACACTCCTCCCTTCCTCACCTACAGCAATAGGACACTCCTCCCTTCCTCACCTACAGCAATAGGACACTCCTCCCTTCCTCACTCACAGCAATAGGACACTCCTCCCTTCCTCACTCACAGCAATAGGACACTCCTCCCTTCCTCACCCACAGCAATAGGACACTCCTCCCTTCCTCACTCACAGCAATAGGACACTCCTCCCTTCCTCACCTACAGCAATAGGACACTCCTCCCTTCCTCACCCACAGCAATAGGACACTCCTCCCTTCCTCACTACAGCAATAGGACACTCCTCCCTTCCTCATCTACAGCAATAGGACACTCCTCCCTTCCTCACTCACAGCAATAGGACACTCCTCCCTTCCTCACTCACAGCAATAGGACACTCCTCCCTTCCTCACTACAGCAATAGGACACTCCTCCCTTCCTCACTCACAGCAATAGGACACTCCTCCCTTCCTCACCTACAGCAATAGGACACTCCTCCCTTCCTCACCCACAGCAATAGGACACTCCTCCCTTCCTCATATACAGCAATAGGACACTCCTCCCTTCCTCACTACAGCAATAGGACACTCCTCCCTTCCTCACCCACAGCAATAGGACACTCCTCCCTTCCTCATCTACAGCAATAGGACACTCCTCCCTTCCTCACTACAGCAATAGGACACTCCTTCCTTCCTCATCTACAGCAATAGGACACTCCTCCCTTCCTCACTACAGCAATAGGACACTCCTCCCTTCCTCATCTACAGCAATAGGACACTCCTCCCTTCCTCACTACAGCAATAGGACACTCCTCCCTTCCTCACTACAGCAATAGGACACTCCTCCCTTCCTCACCCACAGCAATAGGACACTCCTCCCTTCCTCACTCACAGCAATAGGACACTCCTCCCTTCCTCACTACAGCAATAGGACACTCCTCCCTTCCTCACTACAGCAATAGGACACTCCTCCCTTCCTCACTACAGCAATAGGACACTCTTCCCTTCCTCACCCACAGCAATAGGACACTCCTCCCTTCCTCACTCACAGCAATAGGACACTCCTCCCTTCCTCACTACAGCAATAGGACACTCCTCCCTTCCTCACCCACAGCAATAGGACACTCCTCCCTTCCTCACTCACAGCAATAGGACAGTCCTCCCTTCCTCACTCACAGCAATAGGACAGTCCTCCCTTCCTCACTCACAGCAATAGGACACTCCTCCCTTCCTCACTACAGCAATAGGACACTCCTCCCTTCCTCACCCACAGCAATAGGACACTCCTCCCTTCCTCATCCACAGCAATAGGACACTCCTCCCTTCCTCACTACAGCAATAGGACACTCCTCCCTTCCTCACTACAGCAATAGGACACTCCTCCCTTCCTCACCCACAGCAATAGGACACTCCTCCCTTCCTCACTCACAGCAATAGGACACTCCTCCCTTCCTCACTACAGCAATAGGACACTCCTCCCTTCCTCACTACAGCAATAGGACACTCCTCCCTTCCTCACCCACAGCAATAGGACACTCCTCCCTTCCTCATCTACAGCAATAGCACACTCCTCCCTTCCTCACCTACAGCAATAGGACACTCCTCCCTTCCTCACCCACAGCAATAGGACACTCCTCCCTTCCTCACCTACAGCAATAGGACACTCCTCCCTTCCTCACCCACAGCAATAGGACACTCCTCCCTTCCTCATCTACAGCAATAGCACACTCCTCCCTTCCTCACCTACAGCAATAGGACACTCCTCCCTTCCTCACCCACAGCAATAGGACACTCCTCCCTTCCTCACCTACAGCAATAGGACACTCCTCCCTTCCTCACCCACAGCAATAGGACACTCCTCCCTTCCTCACCTACAGCAATAGGACACTCCTCCCTTCCTCACCCACAGCAATAGGACACTCCTCCCTTCCTCACCTACAGCAATAGGACACTCCTCCCTTCCTCACCTACAGCAATAGGACACTCCTCCCTTCCTCACCCACAGCAATAGGACACTCCTCCCTTCCTCACCTACAGCAATAGGACACTCCTCCCTTCCTCACCCACAGCAATAGGACACTCCTACCTTCCTCACCTACAGCAATAGGACACTCCTCCCTTCCTCACCTACAGCAATAGGACACTCCTCCCTTCCTCACCTACAGCAATAGCACACTCCTCCCTTCCTTACTCACAGCAATAGGACAGTCCTCCCTTCCTCACCTACAGCAATAGGACACTCCTCCCTTCCTCACCCACAGCAATAGGACACTCCTCCCTTCCTCACCTACAGCAATAGGACACTCCTCCCTTCCTCACCTACAGCAATAGGACACTCCTCCCTTCCTCACCTACAGCAATAGGACACTCCTCCCTTCCTTACTCACAGCAATAGGACACTTCTCCCTTCCTCACCTACAGCAATAGGACACTCCTCCCTTCCTCACTCACAGCAATAGGACACTCCTCCCTTCCTCTCCTACAGCAATAGGACACTCCTCCCTTCCTCACTCACAGCAATAGGACACTCCTCCCTTCCTCTCCTACAGCAATAGGACACTCCTCCCTTCCTCACTCACAGCAATAGGACACTCCTCCCTTCCTCACCCACAGCAATAGGACACTCCTCCCTTCCTCACCCACAGCAATAGGACACTCCTCCCTTCCTCACTACAGCAATAGGACACTCCTCCCTTCCTCATCTACAGCAATAGGACACTCCTCCCTTCCTCACTCACAGCAATAGGACATTCCTCCCTTCCTCACTACAGCAATAGGACACTCCTCCCTTCCTCACCTACAGCAATAGGACACTCCTCCCTTCCTCATTTACAGCAATAGGACACTCCTCCCTTCCTCACCTACAGCAATAGGACGCTCCTCCCTTCCTCACCTACAGCAATAGGACACTCCTCCCTTCCTCACCCACAGCTATAGGACACTCCTCCCTTCCTCACCCACAGCTATAGGACACTCCTCCCTTCCTCACCCACAGCTATAGGACACTCCTCCCTTCCTCACCTAAAGCAATAGGACACTCCTCCCTTCCTCATCTACAGCAATAGGACACTCCTCCCTTCCTTACTCACAGCAATAGGACACTCCTCCCTTCCTCACCTACAGCAATAGGACACTCCTCCCTTCCTCACCTACAGCAATAGGACACTCCTCCCTTCCTCACTCACAGCAATAGGACACTCCTCCCTTCCTCACCTACAGCAAAAGGACACTCCTCCCTTCCTCACTCACAGCAATAGGACACTCCTCCCTTCCTCATTTACAGCAATAGGACACTCCTCCCTTCCTCACCTACAGCAATAGGACACTCCTCCCTTCCTCATTTACAGCAATAGGACACTCCTCCCTTCCTCATCTACAGCAATAGGACACTCCTCCCTTCCTCACCTACAGCAATAGGACACTCCTCCCTTCCTCATTTACAGCAATAGGACACTCCTCCCTTCCTCACCTACAGCAATAGGACACTCCTCCCTTCCTCACTCAGAGCAATAGGACGCTCCTCCCTTCCTCATCTACAGCAATAGGACACTCCTCCCTTCCTCACCTACAGCAATAGGACACTCCTCCCTTCCTCACCTACAGCAATAGGACACTCCTCCCTTCCTCACTCAGAGCAATAGGACGCTTTTCCCTTCCTCATCTACAGCAATAGGACGCTCCTCCCTTCCTCACCTACAGCAATAGGACACTCCTCCCTTCCTCACCTACAGCAATAGGACACTCCTCTATTCCTCACTCACAGCAATAGGACGCTCCTCCCTTCCTCACTCACAGCAATAGGACCCTCCTCCCTTCCTCATCTACAGCAATAGGACACTCCTCCCTTCCTCATCTACAGCAATAGGACACTCCTCCCTTCTTCACCTACAGCAATAGGACACTCCTCCCTTCCTCACTACAGCAATAGGACACTCCTCCCGTCCTCACTCACACCAATAGGACACTCCTCCCTTCCTCACCTACAGGAATAGGACACTCCTCCCTTCCTCACCTACAGCAATACGACACTCCTCCCGTCCTCACTCACACCAATAGGACACTCCTCCCTTCCTCACCTACAGCAATAGGACACTCCTCCCTTCCTCATCTACAGCAATAGGACACTCCTCCCTTCCTCACTACAGCAATAGGACACTCCTCCCTTCCTCACTACAGCAATAGGACACTCCTCCCTTCCTCACTACAGCAATAGGACACTCCTCCCTTCCTCACCTACAGCAATAGGACACTCCTCCCTTCCTCACTACAGCAATAGGACACTCCTCCCTTCCTCATCTACAGCAATAGGACACTCCTCCCTTCCTCACTCACAGCAATAGGACACTCCTCCCTTCCTCACTACAGCAATAGGACACTCCTCCCTTCCTCACCTACAGCAATAGGACACTCCTCCCTTCCTCACTCACAGCAATAGGACACTCCTCCCTTCCTCACCCACAGCAATAGGACACTCCTCCCTTCCTCACCTACAGCAATAGGACACTCCTCCCTTCCTCATCTACAGCAATAGGACACTCCTCCCTTCCTCACTCACAGCAATAGGACACTCCTCCCTTCCTCACCCACAGCTATAGGACACTCCTCCCTTCCTCACCTAAAGCAATAGGACACTCCTCCCTTCCTCATCTACAGCAATAGGACACTCCTCCCATCCTCACCTTCAGCAATAGGACACTCCTCCCTTCCTCACTACAGCAATAGGACACTCCTCCCTTCCTCACCCACAGCTATAGGACACTCCTCCCTTCCTCACCTAAAGCAATAGGACACTCCTCCCTTCCTCATCTACAGCAATAGGACACTCCTCCCTTCCTTACTCACAGCAATAGGACACTCCTCCCTTCCTCACCTACAGCAATAGGACACTCCTCCCTTCCTCACCTACAGCAATAGGACACTCCTCCCTTCCTCACTCACAGCAATAGGACACTCCTCCCTTCCTCACCTACAGCAATAGGACACTCCTCCCTTCCTCACTCACAGCAATAGGACACTCCTCCCTTCCTCATTTACAGCAATAGGACACTCCTCCCTTCCTCACCTACAGCAATAGGACACTCCTCCCTTCCTCATTTACAGCAATAGGACACTCCTCCCTTCCTCACCTACAGCAATAGGACGCTCCTCCCTTCCTCACCTACAGCAATAGGACACTCCTCCCTTCCTCACCCACAGCTATAGGACACTCCTCCCTTCCTCACCCACAGCTATAGGACACTCCTCCCTTCCTCACCCACAGCTATAGGACACTCCTCCCTTCCTCACCTAAAGCAATAGGACACTCCTCCCTTCCTCATCTACAGCAATAGGACACTCCTCCCTTCCTTACTCACAGCAATAGGACACTCCTCCCTTCCTCACCTACAGCAATAGGACACTCCTCCCTTCCTCACCTACAGCAATAGGACACTCCTCCCTTCCTCACTCACAGCAATAGGACACTCCTCCCTTCCTCACCTACAGCAATAGGACACTCCTCCCTTCCTCACTCACAGCAATAAGACACTCCTCCCTTCCTCATTTACAGCAATAGGACACTCCTCCCTTCCTCACCTACAGCAATAGGACACTCCTCCCTTCCTCATTTACAGCAATAGGACACTCCTCCCTTCCTCATCTACAGCAATAGGACACTCCTCCCTTCCTCACCTACAGCAATAGGACACTCCTCCCTTCCTCATTTACAGCAATAGGACACTCCTCCCTTCCTCACCTACAGCATTTGGACACTCCTCCCTTCCTCACCTACAGCAATAGGACGCTCCTCCCTTCCTCACCTACAGCAATAGGACACTCCTCCCTTCCTCACCCACAGCTATAGGACACTCCTCCCTTCCTCACCCACAGCTATAGGAAACTCCTCCCTTCCTCACCCACAGCTATAGGACACTCCTCCCTTCCTCACCTAAAGCAATAGGACACTCCTCCCTTCCTCATCTACAGCAATAGGACACTCCTCCCTTCCTTACTCACAGCAATAGGACACTCCTCCCTTCCTCACCTACAGCAATAGGACACTCCTCCCTTCCTCACCTACAGCAATAGGACACTCCTCCCTTCCTCACTCACAGCAATAGGACACTCCTCCCTTCCTCACCTACAGCAATAGGACACTCCTCCCTTCCTCACTCACAGCAATAGGACACTCCTCCCTTCCTCATTTACAGCAATAGGACACTCCTCACTTCCTCACCCACAGCAATAGGACACTCCTCCCTTCCTCACCTACAGCAATAGGACACTCCTCCCTTCCTCACCTACAGCAATAGGACACTCCTCCCTTCCTCACCTACAGCAATAGGACACTCCTCCCTTCCTCATCTACAGCAATAGGACACTCCTCCCTTCCTCACCTACAGCAATAGGACACTCCTCCCTTCCTCACCTACAGCAATAGGACACTCCTCCCTTCCTCACCTACAGCAATAGGACACTCCTCCCCTCCTCTCCTACAGCAATAGGACACTCCTCCCTTCCTCACTCACAGCAATAGGACACTCCTCCCTTCCTCATTTACAGCAATAGGACACTCCTCCCTTCCTCACCCACAGCAATAGGACACTCCTCCCTTCCTCACCCACAGCAATAGGACACTCCTCCCTTCCTCACCTACAGCAATAGGACACTCCTCCCTTCCTCATCTACAGCAATAGGACACTCCTCCCTTCCTCACCTACAGCAATAGGACACTCCTCCCTTCCTCACCCACAGCAATAGGACACTCCTCCCTTCCTCACCTACAGCAATAGGACACTCCTCCCTTCCTCACCTACAGCAATAGGACACTCCTCCCTTCCTCACCTACAGCAATAGGACACTCCTCCCTTCCTTACTCACAGCAATAGGACACTTCTCCCTTCCTCACTCACAGCAATAGGACACTCCTCCCTTCCTCATTTACAGCAATAGGACACTCCTCCCTTCCTCACCCACAGCAATAGGACACTCCTCCCTTCCTCACCTACAGCAATAGGACACTCCTCCCTTCCTTACTCACAGCAATAGGACACTCCTCCCTTCCTCTCCTACAGCAATAGGACACTCCTCCCTTCCTCACCCACAGCAATAGGACACTCCTCCCTTCCTCATTTACAGCAATAGGACACTCCTCCCTTCCTCACCCACAGCAATAGGACACTCCTCCCTTCCTCACCCACAGCAATAGGACACTCCTCCCTTCCTCACCTACAGCAATAGGACACTCCTCCCTTCCTCACCTACAGCAATAGGACACTCCTCCCTTCCTCACTCACAGCAAAAGGACACTCCTCCCTTCCTCACCTACAGCAATAGGACACTCCTCCCTTCCTCACCTACAGCAATAGGACACTCCTCCCTTCCTCACCTACAGCAATAGGACACTCCTCCCTTCCTCATCTACAGCAATAGGACACTCCTCTTTTCCTTACTCACAGCAATAGGACACTCCTCCCTTCCTCACCTACAGCAATAGGACACTCCTCCCTTCCTCACCTACAGCAATAGGACACTCCTCCCTTCCTCACCTACAGCAATAGGACACTCCTCCCTTCCTCACCTACAGCAATAGGACACTCCTCCCTTCCTCATCTACAGCAATAGGACACTACTCTTTTCCTTACTCACAGCAATAGGACACTCCTCCCTTCCTCACCTACAGCAATAGGACACTCCTCTCTTCCTCACTCACAGCAATAGGACACTCCTCCCTTCCTTAATCACAGCAATAGGACACTCCTCCCTTCCTCACCTACAGCAATAGGACACTCCTCCCTTCCTCACTCACAGCAATAGGACACTCCTCCCTTCCTCATTTACAGCAATAGGACACTCCTCCCTTCCTCACCCACAGCAATAGGACACTCCTCCCTTCCTTACTCACAGCAATAGGACACTCCTCCCTTCCTCACCTACAGCAATAGGACACTCCTCCCTTCCTCACCTACAGCAATAGGACACTCCTCCCTTCCTCACCTACAGCAATAGGACACTCCTCCCTTCCTCACCTACAGCAATAGGACACTCCTCCCTTCCTCATCTACAGCAATAGGACACTCCTCCCTTCCTCATCTACAGCAATAGGACACTCCTCCCTTCCTCACCTACAGCAATAGGACACTCCTCCCTTCCTCACTCACAGCAATAGGACACTCCTCCCTTCCTTACTCACAGCAATAGGACACTCCTCCCTTCCTCACCTACAGCAATAGGACACTCCTCCCTTCCTCACCCACAGCAATAGGACACTCCTCCCTTCCTCATTTACAGCAATAGGACACTCCTCCCTTCCTCACCCACAGCAATAGGACACTCCTCCCTTCCTCACCCACAGCAATAGGACACTACTCCCTTCCTCACCTACAGCAATAGGACACTCCTCCCTTCCTCACCTACAGCAATAGGACACTCCTCCCTTCCTTACCTACAGCAATAGGACACTCCTCCCTTCCTCACCTAAAGCAATAGGACACTCCTCCCTTCCTCACCCACAGCAATAGGACACTCCTCCCTTCCTCATTTACAGCAATAGGACACTCCTCCCTTCCTCACCCACAGCAATAGGACACTCCTCCCTTCCTCATCTACAGCAATAGGACACACCTCCCTTCCTCACCTTCAGCAATAGGACACTCCTCCCTTCCTCACTACAGCAATAGGACACTCCTCCCTTCCTCACCCACAGCTATAGGACACTCCTCCCTTCCTCACCTAAAGCAATAGGACACTCCTCCCTTCCTCATCTACAGCAATAGAACACTCCTCCCTTCCTTACTCACAGCAATAGGACACTCCTCCCTTCCTCACCTACAGCAATAGGACACTCCTCCCTTCCTCACCTACAGCAATAGGACACTCCTCCCTTCCTCACTAACAGCAATAGGACACTCCTCCCTTCCTCACATACAGCAATAGGACACTCCTCCCTTCCTCACTCACAGCAATAGGACACTCCTCCCTTCCTCATTTACAACAATAGGACACTCCTCCCTTCCTCACCTACAGCAATAGGACACTCCTCCCTTCCTCATTTACAGCAATAGGACACTCCTCCCTTCCTCACCTACAGCAATAGGACGCTCCTCCCTTCCTCACCTACAGCAATAGGACACTCCTCCCTTCCTCACCCACAGCTATAGGACACTCCTCCCTTCCTCACCCACAGCTATAGGACACTCCTCCCTTCCTCACCCACAGCTATAGGACACTCCTCCCTTCCTCACCTAAAGCAATAGGACACTCCTCCCTTCCTCATCTACAGCAATAGGACACTCCTCCCTTCCTTACTCACAGCAATAGGACACTCCTCCCTTCCTCACCTACAGCAATAGGACACTCCTCCCTTCCTCACCTACAGCAATAGGACACTCCTCCCTTCCTCACTCACAGCAATAGGACACTCCTCCCTTCCTCACCTACAGCAATAGGACACTCCTCCCTTCCTCACTCACAGCAATAGGACACTCCTCCCTTCCTCACTTACAGCAATAGGACACTCCTCCCTTCCTCACCTACAGCAAGAGGACACTCCTCCCTTCCTCATTTACAGCAATAGGACACTCCTCCCTTCCTCACCTACAGCAATAGGACGCTCGTCCCTTCCTCACCTACAGCAATAGGACACTCCTCCCTTCCTCACCCACAGCTATAGGACACTCCTCCCTTCCTCACCCACAGCTATAGGACACTCCTCCCTTCCTCACCCACAGCTATAGGACACTCCTCCCTTCCTCACCTAAAGCAATAGGACACTCCTCCCTTCCTCATCTACAGCAATAGGACACTCCTCCCTTCCTTACTCACAGCAATAGGACACTCCTCCCTTCCTCACCTACAGCAATAGGACACTCCTCCCTTCCTCACCTACAGCAATAGCACACTCCTCCCTTCCTCACTCACAGCAATAGGACACTCCTCCCTTCCTCACCTACAGCAATAGGACACTCCTCCCTTCCTCACTCACAGCAATAGGACACTCCTCCCTTCCTCATTTACAGCAATAGGACACTCCTCACTTCCTCACCCACAGCAATAGGACACTCCTCCCTTCCTCACCTACAGCAATAGGACACTCCTCCCTTCCTCACCTACAGCAATAGGACACTCCTCCCTTCCTCACCTACAGCAATAGGACACTCCTCCCTTCCTCATCTACAGCAATAGGACACTCCTCCCTTCCTTACTCACAGCAATAGGACACTCCTCCCTTCCTCACCTACAGCAATACGACACTCCTCCCTTCCTCACCTACAGCAATAGGACACTCCTCCCTTCCTCTCCTACAGCAATAGGACACTCCTCCCTTCCTCACTCACAGCAATAGGACACTCCTCCCTTCCTCATTTACAGCAATAGGACACTCCTCCCTTCCTCACCCACAGCAATAGGACACTCCTCCCTTCCTCACCCACAGCAATAGGACACTCCTCCCTTCCTCACCTACAGCAATAGGACACTCCTCCCTTCCTCATCTACAGCAATAGGACACTCCTCCCTTCCTCACCTACAGCAATAGGACACTCCTCCCTTCCTCACCCACAGCAATAGGACACTCCTCCCTTCCTCACCTACAGCAATAGGACACTCCTCCCTTCCTCACCTACAGCAATAGGACACTCCTCCCTTCCTCACCTACAGCAAAAGGACACTCCTCCCTTCCTTACTCACAGCAATAGGACACTTCTCCCTTCCTCACTCACAGCAATAGGACACTCCTCCCTTCCTCATTTACAGCAATAGGACACTCCTCCCTTCCTCACCCACAGCAATAGGACACTCCTCCCTTCCTCACCTACAGCAATAGGACACTCCTCCCTTCCTTACTCACAGCAATAGGACACTCCTCCCTTCCTCTCCTACAGCAATAGGACACTCCTCCCTTCCTCACTCACAGCAATAGGACACTCCTCCCTTCCTCATTTACAGCAATAGGACACTCCTCCCTTCCTCACCCACAGCAATAGGACACTCCTCCCTTCCTCACCCACAGCAATAGGACACTCCTCCCTTCCTCACCTACAGCAATAGGACACTCCTCCCTTCCTCACCTACAGCAATAGGACACTCCTCCCTTCCTCACTCACAGCAAAAGGACACTCCTCCCTTCCTCACCTACAGCAATAGGACACTCCTCCCTTCCTCACCTACAGCAATAGGACACTCCTCCCTTCCTCACCTACAGCAATAGGACACTCCTCCCTTCCTCATCTACAGCAATAGGACACTCCTCTTTTCCTTACTCACAGCAATAGGACACTCCTCCCTTCCTCACCTACAGCAATAGGACACTCCTCCCTTCCTCACCTACAGCAATAGGACACTCCTCCCTTCCTCACCTACAGCAATAGGACACTCCTCCCTTCCTCACCTACAGCAATAGGACACTCCTCCCTTCCTCATCTACAGCAATAGGACACTACTCTTTTCCTTACTCACAGCAATAGGACACTCCTCCCTTCCTCACCTACAGCAATAGGACACTCCTCCCTTCCTCACTCACAGCAATAGGACACTCCTCCCTTCCTTAATCACAGCAATAGGACACTCCTCCCTTCCTCACCTACAGCAATAGGACACTCCTCCCTTCCTCACTCACAGCAATAGGACACTCCTCCCTTCCTCATTTACAGCAATAGGACACTCCTCCCTTCCTCACCCACAGCAATAGGACACTCCTCCCTTCCTTACTCACAGCAATAGGACACTCCTCCCTTCCTCACCTACAGCAATAGGACACTCCTCCCTTCCTCACCTACAGCAATAGGACACTCCTCCCTTCCTCACCTACAGCAATAGGACACTCCTCCCTTCCTCACCTACAGCAATAGGACACTCCTCCCTTCCTCATCTACAGCAATAGGACACTACTCTTTTCCTTACTCACAGCAATAGGACACTCCTCCCTTCCTCACCTACAGCAATAGGACACTCCTCCCTTCCTCACTCACAGCAATAGGACACTCCTCCCTTCCTTACTCACAGCAATAGGACACTCCTCCCTTCCTCACCTACAGCAATAGGACACTCCTCCCTTCCTCACCCACAGCAATAGGACACTCCTCCCTTCCTCATTTACAGCAATAGGACACTCCTCCCTTCCTCACCCACAGCAATAGGACACTCCTCCCTTCCTCACCCACAGCAATAGGACACTCCTCCCTTCCTCACCTACAGCAATAGGACACTCCTCCCTTCCTCACCTACAGCAATAGGACACTCCTCCCTTCCTCACCTACAGCAATAGGACACTCCTCCCTTCCTCACCCACAGCAATAGGACACTCCTCCCTTCCTCACCCACAGCAATAGGACACTCCTCCCTTCCTCACCCACAGCAATAGGACACTCCTCCCTTCCTCACCTACAGCAATAGGACACTCCTCCCTTCCTCATCTACAGCAATAGGACACTCCTCCCTTCCTCACCTACAGCAATAGGACACTCCTCCCTTCCTCACCCACAGCAATAGGACACTCCTCCCTTCCTCACCTACAGCAATAGGACACTCCTCCCTTCCTCACCTACAGCAATAGGACACTCCTCCCTTCCTCACCTACAGCAATAGGACACTCCTCCCTTCCTTACTCACAGCAATAGGACACTTCTCCCTTCCTCACCTACAGCAATAGGACACTCCTCCCTTCCTCACTCACAGCAATAGGAAACTCCTCCCTTCCTCACTCACAGCAATAGGACACTCCTCCCTTCCTCACCCACAGCAATAGGACACTCCTCCCTTCCTCACCCACAGCAATAGGACACTCCTCCCTTCCTCACCTACAGCAATAGGACACTCCTCCCTTCCTCACCTACAGCAATAGGACACTCCTCCCTTCCTCACTCACAGCAATAGGACACTCCTCCCTTCCTCACCTACAGCAATAGGACACTCCTCCCTTCCTCACCTACAGCAATAGGACACTTCTCCCTTCCTCACCTACAGCAATAGGACACGCCTCCCTTCCTCATCTACAGCAATAGGACACTCCTCTTTTCCTTACTCACAGCAATAGGACACTCCTCTCTTCCTCACCTACAGCAATAGGACACTCCTCCCTTCCTCACCTACAGCAATAGGACACTCCTCCCTTCCTCACCTACAGCAATAGGACACTCCTCCCTTCCTCACCTACAGCAATAGGACACTCCTCCCTTCCTCATCTACAGCAATAGGACACTACTCTTTTCCTTACTCACAGCAATAGGACACTCCTCCCTTCCTCACCCACAGCAATAGGACACTCCTCCCTTCCTCACCTACAGCAATAGGACACTCCTCCCTTCCTCACCTACAGCAATAGGACACTCCTCCCTTCCTCACCTACAGCAATAGGACACTCCTCCCTTCCTCACCCACAGCAATAGGACACTCCTCCCTTCCTCACCCACAGCAATAGGACACTCCTCCCTTCCTCACCCACAGCAATAGGACACTCCTCCCTTCCTCACCTACAGCAATAGGACACTCCTCCCTTCCTCATCTACAGCAATAGGACACTCCTCCCTTCCTCACCTACAGCAATAGGACACTCCTCCCTTCCTCACCCACAGCAATAGGACACTCCTCCCTTCCTCACCTACAGCAATAGGACACTCCTCCCTTCCTCACCTACAGCAATAGGGCACTCCTCCCTTCCTCACCTACAGCAATAGGACACTCCTCCCTTCCTTACTCACAGCAATAGGACACTTCTCCCTTCCTCAGCTACAGCAATAGGACACTCCTCCCTTCCTCACTCACAGCAATAGGACACTCCTCCCTTCCTCACTCACAGCAATAGGACACTCCTCCCTTCCTCACCCACAGCAATAGGACACTCCTCCCTTCCTCACCCACAGCAATAGGACACTCCTCCCTTCCTCACCTACAGCAATAGGACACTCCTCCCTTCCTCACCTACAGCAATACGACACTCCTCCCTTCCTCACTCACAGCAATAGGACACTCCTCCCTTCCTCACCTACAGCAATAGGACACTCCTCCCTTCCTCACCTACAGCAATAGGACACTCCTCCCTTCCTCACCTACAGCAATAGGACACTCCTCCCTTCCTCATCTACAGCAATAGGACACTCCTCTTTTCCTTACTCACAGCAATAGGACACTCCTCCCTTCCTCACCTACAGCAATAGGACACTCCTCCCTTCCTCACCTACAGCAATAGGACACTCCTCCCTTCCTCACCTACAGCAATAGGACACTCCTCCCTTCCTCACCTACAGCAATAGGACACTCGTCCCTTCCTCATCTACAGCAATAGGACACTACTCTTTTCCTTACTCACAGCAATAGGACACTCCTCCCTTCCTCACCTACAGCAATAGGACACTCCTCCCTTCCTCACTCACAGCAATAGGACACTCCTCCCTTCCTTACTCACAGCAATAGGACACTCCTCCCTTCCTCACCTACAGCAATAGGACACTCCTCCCTTCCTCACTCACAGCAATAGGACACTCCTCCCTTCCTCACCTACAGCAATAGGACACTCCTCCCTTCCTCACCTACAGCAATAGGACACTCCTCCCTTCCTCACCTACAGCAATAGGACACTCCTCCCTTCCTCACCTACAGCAATAGGACACTCCTCCCTTCCTCACCTACAGCAATAGGACACTCCTCCCTTCCTCACCTACAGCAATAGGACACTCCTCCCTTCCTCATCTACAGCAATAGGACACTCCTCTGTTCCTTACTCACAGCAATAGGACACTCCTCCCTTCCTCACCTACAGCAATGGGACACTCCTCCCTTCCTCACTCACAGCAATAGGACACTCCTCCCTTCCTCACCTACAGCAATAGGACACTCCTCCCTTCCTCACCTACAGCAATAGCACACTCCTCCCTTCCTCACCTACAGCAATAGGACACTCCTCCCTTCCTCACCTACAGCAATAGGACACTTCTCCCTTCCTCACTCACAGCAATAGGACACTCCTCCCTTCCTCACCTACAGCAATAGGACACTCCTCCCTTCCTCACCTACAGCAATAGCACACTCCTCCCTTCCTCACCTACAGCAATAGGACACTCCTCCCTTCCTCACCTACAGCAATAGGACACTCCTCCCTTCCTCACCTACAGCAATAGGACACTCCTCCCTTCCTCACCTACAGCAATAGCACACTCCTCCCTTCCTCACCTACAGCAATAGGACACTCCTCCCTTCCTCACCTACAGCAATAGGACACTCCTCCCTTCCTCACTCACAGCAATAGGACACTCCTCCCTTCCTCACCCACAGCAATAGGATACTCCTCCCTTCCTCACCTACAGCAATAGGACACTCCTCCGTTCCTCACTCACAGCAATAGGACACTCCTCCCTTCCTCACCCACAGCAATAGGACACTCCTCCCTTCCTCACCTACAGCAATGGGACACTCCTCCCTTCCTCACCTACAGCAATAGGACACTCCTCCCTTCCTCACCCACAGCAATAGGACACTCCTCCCTTCCTCACCTACAGCAATAGGACACTCCTCCCTTCCTCACCTACAGCAATAGCACACTCCTCCCTTCCTCACCTACAGCAATAGCACACTCCTCCCTTCCTCACCCACAGCAATAGGACACTCCTCCCTTCCTCACCTACAGCAATAGCACACTCCTCCCTTCCTCACCTACAGCAATAGGACACTCCTCCCTTCCTCACCTACAGCAATAGCACACTCCTCCCTTCCTCACCTACAGCAATAGGACACTCCTCCCTTCCTCATCTACAGCAATAGGACACTCCTCCCTTCCTCACCTACAGCAATAGCACACTCCTCCCTTCCTCACCTACAGCAATAGCACACTCCTCCCTTCCTAATCTACAGCAATAGCACACTCCTCCCTTCCTCATCTACAGCAATAGGACACTCCTTCCTTCCTCACCTACAGCAATAGGACACTCCTCCCTTCCTCACTCACAGCAATAGGACACTCCTCCCTTCCTCACCTACAGCAATAGGACACTCCTCCCTTCCTCACCTACAGCAATAGGACACTCCTCCCTTCCTCACCTACAGCAATAGGACACTCCTCCCTTCCTCACTCACAGCAATAGGACACTCCTCCCTTCCACACCTACAGCAATAGGACACTCCTCCCTTCCTCACCTACAGCAATAGGACACTCCTCCCTTCCTTACTCACAGCAATAGGACACTTCTCCCTTCCTCAGCTACAGCAATAGGACACTCCTCCCTTCCTCACTCACAGCAATAGGACACTCCTCCCTTCCTCACTCACAGCAATAGGACACTCCTCCCTTCCTCACCCACAGCAATAGGACACTCCTCCCTTCCTCACCCACAGCAATAGGACACTCCTCCCTTCCTCACCTACAGCAATAGGACACTCCTCCCTTCCTCACCTACAGCAATAGGACACTCCTCCCTTCCTCACTCACAGCAATAGGACACTCCTCCCTTCCTCACCTACAGCAATAGGACACTCCTCCCTTCCTCACCTACAGCAATAGGACACTCCTCCCTTCCTCACCTACAGCAATAGGACACTCCTCCCTTCCTCATCTACAGCAATAGGACACTCCTCTTTTCCTTACTTACAGCAATAGGACACTCCTCCCTTCCTCACCTACAGCAATAGGACACTCCTCCCTTCCTCACCTACAGCAATAGGACACTCCTCCCTTCCTCACCTACAGCAATAGGACACTCCTCCCTTCCTCACCTACAGCAATAGGACACTCGTCCCTTCCTCATCTACAGCAATAGGACACTACTCTTTTCCTTACTCACAGCAATAGGACACTCCTCCCTTCCTCACCTACAGCAATAGGACACTCCTCCCTTCCTCACTCACAGCAATAGGACACTCCTCCCTTCCTTACTCACAGCAATAGGACACTCCTCCCTTCCTCACCTACAGCAATAGGACACTCCTCCCTTCCTCACTCACAGCAATAGGACACTCCTCCCTTCCTCACCTACAGCAATAGGACACTCCTCCCTTCCTCACCTACAGCAATAGGACACTCCTCCCTTCCTCACCTACAGCAATAGGACACTCCTCCCTTCCTCACCTACAGCAATAGGACACTCCTCCCTTCCTCACCTACAGCAATAGGACACTCCTCCCTTCCTCACCTACAGCAATAGGACACTCCTCCCTTCCTCATCTACAGCAATAGGACACTCCTCTTTTCCTTACTCACAGCAATAGGACACTCCTCCCTTCCTCACCTACAGCAATTGGACACTCCTCCCTTCCTCACTCACAGCAATAGGACACTCCTCCCTTCCTCACCTACAGCAATAGGACACTCCTCCCTTCCTCACCTACAGCAATAGCACACTCCTCCCTTCCTCACCTACAGCAATAGGACACTCCTCCCTTCCTCACCTACAGCAATAGGACACTTCTCCCTTCCTCACTCACAGCAATAGGACACTCCTCCCTTCCTCACCTACAGCAATAGGACACTCCTCCCTTCCTCACCTACAGCAATAGCACACTCCTCCCTTCCTCACCTACAGCAATAGGACACTCCTCCCTTCCTCACCTACAGCAATAGGACACTCCTCCCTTCCTCACCTACAGCAATAGGACACTCCTCCCTTCCTCACCTACAGCAATAGCACACTCCTCCCTTCCTCACCTACAGCAATAGGACACTCCTCCCTTCCTCACCTACAGCAATAGGACACTCCTCCCTTCCTCACTCACAGCAATAGGACACTCCTCCCTTCCTCACCCACAGCAATAGGATACTCCTCCCTTCCTCACCTACAGCAATAGGACACTCCTCCCTTCCTCACTCACAGCAATAGGACACTCCTCCCTTCCTCACCCACAGCAATAGGACACTCCTCCCTTCCTCACCTACAGCAATGGGACACTCCTCCCTTCCTCACCTACAGCAATAGGACACTCCTCCCTTCCTCACCCACAGCAATAGGACACTCCTCCCTTCCTCACCTACAGCAATAGGACACTCCTCCCTTCCGCACCTACAGCAATAACACACTCCTCCCTTCCTCACCTACAGCAATAGCACACTCCTCCCTTCCTCACCCACAGCAATAGGACACTCCTCCCTTCCTCACCTACAGCAATAGCACACTCCTCCCTTCCTCACCTACAGCAATAGGACACTCCTCCCTTCCTCACCTACAGCAATAGCACACTCCTCCCTTCCTCACCTACAGCAATAGGACACTCCTCCCTTCCTCATCTACAGCAATAGGACACTCCTCCCTTCCTCACCTACAGCAATAGCACACTCCTCCCTTCCTCACCTACAGCAATAGCACACTCCTCCCTTCCTAATCTACAGCAATAGCACACTCCTCCCTTCCTCATCTACAGCAATAGGACACTCCTTCCTTCCTCACCTACAGCAATAGGACACTCCTCCCTTCCTCACCTACAGCAATAGGACACTCCTCCCTTCCTCACCTACAGCAATAGGACACTCCTCCCTTCCTCACCTACAGCAATAGGACACTCCTCCCTTCCTCACCTACAGCAATAGGACACTCCTCCCTTCCTCACTCACAGCAATAGGACACTCCTCCCTTCCACACCTACAGCAATAGGACACTCCTCCCTTCCTCACCTACAGCAATAGGACACTCCTCCCTTCCTCACCTACAGCAATAGGACACTCCTCCCTTCCTCACCTACAGCAATAGGACACTCCTCCCTTCCTCACCTACAGCAATAGGACACTCCTCCCTTCCTCACTCACAGCAATAGCACACTCCTCCCTTCCTCACTCACAGCAATAGGACACTCCTCCCTTCCTCACCTACAGCAATAGGACACTCCTCCCTTCCTCACTCACAGCAATAGGACACTCCTCCCTTCCTCACCTACAGCAATAGGACACTCCTCCCTTCCTCACCTACAGCAATAGGACACTCCTCCCTTCCTCACCTACAGCAATAGGACACTCCTCCCTTCCTCACCTACAGCAATAGGACACTCCTCCCTTCCTCACCCACAGCAATAGGACACTCCTCCCTTCCTCACTCACTGCAATAGGACACTCCTCCCTTCCTCACCTACAGCAATAGGACACTCCTCCCTTCCTCACCTACAGCAATAGGACACTCCTCCCTTCCTCACCTACAGCAATAGGACACTCCTCCCTTCCTCACCTACAGCAATAGGACACTCCTCCCTTCCTCACCTACAGCAATAGGACACTCCTCCCTTCCTCACCTACAGCAATAGGACACTCCTCCCTTCCTCACCTACAGCAATAGGACACTCCTCCCTTCCTCACTCACAGCAATAGGACAGTCCTCCCTTCCTCACCCACAGCAATAGGACACTCCTCCCTTCCTCACCTACAGCAATAGGACACTCCTCCCTTCCTCACCTACAGCAATAGGACACTCCTCCCTTCCTCACCCACAGCAATAGGACACTCCTCCCTTCCTCACCTACAGCAATAGGACACTCCTCCCTTCCTCACCCACCGCAATAGGACACTCCTCCCTTCCTCACCCACAGCAATAGGACACTCCTCCCTTCCTCACCTACAGCAATAGGACAGTCCTCCCTTCCTCACTCACAGCAATAGCACACTCCTCCCTTCCTCATCTACAGCAATAGGACACTCCTCCCTTCCTCACCTACAGCAATAGCACACTCCTCCCTTCCTCACCCACAGCAATAGGACACTCCTCACTTCCTCACCTACAGCAATAGGACACTCCTCCCTTCCTCACCCACAGCAATAGCACACTCCTCCCTTCCTCATCTACAGCAATAGGACAGTCCTCCCTTCCTCACTCACAGCAATAGGACACTCCTCCCTTCCTCACCTACAGCAATAGGACACTCCTCCCTTCCTCACCTACAGCAATAGGACACTCCTCCCTTCCTCATCTACAGCAATAGGACACTCCTCCCTTCCTCACCTACAGCAATAGGACACTCCTCCCTTCCTCACCTACAGCAATAGGACACTCCTCCCTTCCTCACCTACAGCAATAGGACACTCCTCCCTTCCTCTCCCACCGCAATAGGACACTCCTCCCTTCCTCATCTACAGCAATAGGACACTCCTCCCTTCCTCACCTACAGCAATAGGACACTCCTCCCTTCCTCACCCACCGCAATAGGACACTCCTCCCTTCCTCACCCACAGCAATAGGACACTCCTCCCTTCCTCACCTACAGCAATAGGACACTCCTCCCTTCCTCACCTACAGCAATAGGACACTCCTCCCTTCCTCACCCACCGCAATAGGACACTCCTCCCTTCCTCACCCACAGCAATAGGACACTCCTCCCTTCCTCACCTACAGCAATAGGACAGTCCTCCCTTCCTCACTCACAGCAATAGGACACTCCTCCCTTCCTCATCTACAGCAATAGGACACTCCTCCCTTCCTCACCTACAGCAATAGCACACTCCTCCCTTCCTCACCTACAGCAATAGCACACTCCTATCTTCCTCATCTACAGCAATAGGACACTCCTCCCTTCCTCACCTACAGCAATAGAACACTCCTCCCTTCCTCACTCACAGCAATAGCACACTCCTCCCTTCCTCACTCACAGCAATAGCACACTCCTCCCTTCCTCATCTACAGCAATAGGACACTCCTCGCTTCCTCACTCACAGCAATAGGACACTCCTCACTTCCTCACCTACAGCAATAGGACACTCCTCCCTTCCTCACCCACAGCAATAGCACACTCCTCCCTTCCTCACTCACAGCAATAGGACACTCCTCCCTTCCTCACTCACAGCAATAGGACACTCCTCCCTTCCTCACCCACAGCAATAGGACACTCCTCCCTTCCTCACCTACAGCAATAAGACACTCCTCCCTTCCTCACCTACAGCAATAGGACACTCCTCCCTTCCTCACCTACAGCAATAGGACACTCCTCCCTTCCTCACCTACAGCAGTAGCACACTCCTCCCTTCCTCACCTACAGCAATAGCACACTCCTCCCTTCCTCACTCACAGCAATAGGACAGTCCTCCCTTCCTCACTCACAGCAATAGCACACTCCTCCCTTCCTCACTCACAGCAATAGGACACTCCTCCCTTCCTCACCTACAGCAATAGCACACTCCTCCCTTCCTCACTCACAGCAATAGGACACTCCTCCCTTCCTCACTCACAGCAATAGCACACTCCTCCCTTCCTCACCTACAGCAATAGGACACTCCTCCCTTCCTCACCTACAGCAATAGGACACTCCTCCCTCCCTCATCTACAGCAATAGGACACTCCTCTTTTCCTCACTCACAGCAATAGGACACTCCTCCCTTCCTCACCTACAGCAATAGGACACTCCTCCCTTCCTCACCTACAGCAATAGGACACTCCTCCCTTCCTCATCTACAGCAATAGGACACTCCTCCCTTCCTCACCTACAGCAATAGGACACTCCTCCCTTCCTCATCTACAGCAATAGGACACTCCTCCCTTCCTCACTTACAGCAATAGGACACTCCTCCCTTCCTCACCTACAGCAATAGGACACTCCTCCCTTCCTCATCTACAGCAATAGGACACTCCTCCCTTCCTCACCTACAGCAATAGGACACTCCTCCCTTCCTCATCTACAGCAATAGGACACTCCTCCCTTCCTCATCTACAGCAATAGACACTCCTCCCTTCCTCACTCACAGCAATAAGACACTCCTCCCTTCCTCACTCACAGCAATAGGACACTCCTCCCTTCCTCATCTACAGCAATAGGACACTCCTCCCTTCCTCATCTACAGCAATAGCACACTCCTCCCTTCCTCACTCACAGCAATAGGACACTCCTCCCTTCCTCACCCACAGCAATAGGACACTCCTCCCTTCCTCACCTACAGCATTAGGACACTCCTCCCTTCCTCACCTACAGCAATAGGACACTCCTCCCTTCCTCACCTACAGCAATAGGACACTCCTCCCTTCCTCACCCACAGCAATAGGACACTCCTCCCTTCCTCACCTACAGCAATAGGACACTCCTCCCTTCCTCACCCACAGCAATAGGACACTCCTCCCTTCCTCACTCACAGCAATAGGACACTCCTCCCTTCCTCATCTACAGCAATAGCACACTCCTCCCTTCCTCACTCACAGCAATAGGACACTCCTCCCTTCCTCACCCACAGCAATAGGACACTCCTCCCTTCCTCACCTACAGCATTAGGACACTCCTCCCTTCCTCACCTACAGCAATAGGACACTCCTCCCTTCCTCACCTACAGCAATAGGACACTCCTCCCTTCCTCACCCACAGCAATAGGACACTCCTCCCTTCCTCACCTACAGCAATAGGACACTCCTCCCTTCCTCACCCACAGCAATAGGACACTCCTCCCTTCCTCACTCACAGCAATAGGACACTCCTCCCTTCCTCACCTACAGCAATAGGACACTCCTCCCTTCCTCACTCACAGCAATAGGACACTCCTCCCTTCCTCACTCACAGCAATAGCACACTCCTCCCTTCCTCACCTACAGCAATAGGACACTCCTCCCTTCCTCACCTACAGTTATAAGACACTCCTCCCTTCCTCACCTACAGCAATAGGACACTCCTCCGTTCCTCACCTACAGCAATAGGACACTCCTCCCTTCCTCATCTACAGCAATAGGACACTCCTCCCTTCCTCATCTACAGCAATAGGACACTCCTCCCTTCCTCACCTACAGCAATAGGACACTCCTCCCTTCCTCACACACAGCAAAAGGACACTCCTCCCTTCCTCACTCACAGCAATAGGACACTCCTCTTTTCCTCATCTACAGCAGTAGACACTCCTCCCTTCCTCACTCACAGCAATAGGACACTCCTCCCTTCCTCACCTACAGCAATAGGACACTCCTCCCTTCCTCACTACAGCAATAGGACACTCCTCCCTTCCTCACTACAGCAATAGGACACTCCTCCCTTCCTCATCTACAGCAATAGCACACTCCTCCCTTCCTCACTCACAGCAATAGGACACTCCTCCCTTCCTCACCCACAGCAATAGGACACTCCTCCCTTCCTCACCTACAGCAATAGGACACTCCTCCCTTCCTCACCTACAGCAATAGCACACTCCTCCCTTCCTCACCTACAGCAATAGGACACTCCTCCCTTCCTCACCTACAGCAATAGGACACTCCTCCCTTCCTCACCTACAGCAATAGGACACTCCTCCCTTCCTCACTCACAGCAATAGGACACTCCTCCCTTCCTCACCTACAGCAATAGGACACTCCTCCCTTCCTCACTCACAGCAATAGCACACTCCTCCCTTCCTCATCTACAGCAATAGGACACTCCTCCCTTCCTCACCTACAGCAATAGGACACACCTCCCTTCCTCACCTACAGCAATAGGACACTCCTCCCTTCCTCACCTACAGCATAGGACACTCCTCCCTTCCTCATCTACAGCAATAGGACACTCCTCGTTCCTCACCTACAGCAATAGGACACTCCTCCCTTCCTCATCTACAGCAATAGGACGCTCCTCCCTTCCTCACCTACAGCAATAGGACACTCCTCCCTTCCTCAGCTACAGCAATAGGACACTCCTCCCTTCCTCACCTACAGCAATAGGACACTCCTCCCTTCCTCACCTACAGCAATAGGACACTCCTCCCTTCCTCACTTACAGCAATAGGACACTCCTCCCTTCCTCACTTACACCAATAGGACACTCCTCCCTTCCTCACCTACAGCAATAGGACACTCCTCCCTTCCTCACCCACAGCAATAGGACACTCCTCCCTTCCTCACCTACAGCAATAGGACACTCCTCCCTTCCTCACCCACAGCAATAGGACACTCCTCCCTTCCTCACCCACAGCAATAGGACACTCCTCCCTTCCTCACCTACAGCAATAGGACACTCCTCCCTTCCTCACCCACAGCAATAGGACACTCCTCCCTTCCTCATCTACAGCAATAGGACGCTCCTCCCTTCCTCACCTACAGCAATAGGACACTCCTCCCTACCTCATCTACAGCAATAGGACACTCCTCCCTTCCTCACCTACAGCAATAGGACACTCCTCCCTTCCTCACCTACAGCAATAGGACACTCCTCCCTTCCTCACCTACAGCAATAGGACACTCCTCCCTTCCTCATCTACAGCAATAGGACGCTCCTCCCTTCCTCACCTACAGCAATAGGACACTCCTCCCTTCCTCACCTACAGCAATAGGACACTCCTCCCTTCCTCACCCACAGCAATAGGACACTCCTCCCTTCCTCATCTACAGCAATAGGACGCTCCTCCCTTCCTCACCTACAGCAATAGGACACTCCTCCCTTCCTCACCTACAGCAATAGGACACTCCTCCCTTCCTCACCCACAGCAATAGGACACTCCTCCCTTCCTCATCTACAGCAATAGGACGCTCCTCCCTTCCTCACCTACAGCAATAGAACACTCCTCCCTTCCTCACCTACAGCAATAGGACACTCCTCCCTTCCTCACTTACAGCAATAGGACACTCCTCCCTTCCTCACTTACAGCAATAGGACACTCCTCCCTTCCTCACTTACAGCAATAGGACACTCCTCCCTTCCTCACCTACAGCAATAGGACACTCCTCCCTTCCTCACCCACAGCAATAGGACACTCCTCCCTTCCTCACCCACAGCAATAGGACACTCCTCCCTTCCTCACTTACAGCAATAGGACACTCCTCCCTTCCTCAACTACAGCAATAGGACACTCCTCCCTTCCTCACTCACAGCAATAGGACACTCCTCCCTTCCTCACCTACAGCAATAGGACACTCCTCCCTTCCTCACCTACAGCAATAGGACACTCCTCCCTTCCTCACCTACAGCAATAGGACACTCCTCCCTTCCTCACCTACAGCAATAGGACGCTCCTCCCTTCCTCACCTACAGCAATAGTACACTCCTCCCTTCCTCACCTACAGCAATAGGACACTCCTCCCTTCCTCACTTACAGCAATAGGACACTCCTCCCTTCCTCACTTACAGCAATAGGACACTCCTCCCTTCCTCACTTACAGCAATAGGACACTCCTCCCTTCCTCACCTACAGCAATAGGACACTCCTCCCTTCCTCACCCACAGCAATAGGACACTCCTCCCTTCCTCACCCACAGCAATAGGACACTCCTCCCTTCCTCACCTACAGCAATAGGACACTCCTCCCTTCCTCACTTACAGCAATAGGACACTCCTCCCTTCCTCAACTACAGCAATAGGACACTCCTCCCTTCCTCACTCACAGCAATAGGACACTCCTCCCTTCCTCACCCACAGCAATAGGACACTCCTCCCTTCCTCATCTACAGCAATAGGACGCTCCTCCCTTCCTCACCTACAGCAATAGGACACTCCTCCCTTCCTCACCTACAGCAATAGGACACTCCTCCCTTCCTCACCCACAGCAATAGGACACTCCTCCCTTCCTCATCTACAGCAATAGGACGCTCCTCCCTTCCTCACCTACAGCAATAGAACACTCCTCCCTTCCTCACCTACAGCAATAGGACACTCCTCCCTTCCTCACTTACAGCAATAGGACACTCCTCCCTTCCTCACTTACAGCAATAGGACACTCCTCCCTTCCTCACTTACAGCAATAGGACACTCCTCCCTTCCTCACCTACAGCAATAGGACACTCCTCCCTTCCTCACCCACAGCAATAGGACACTCCTCCCTTCCTCACCCACAGCAATAGGACACTCCTCCCTTCCTCACTTACAGCAATAGGACACTCCTCCCTTCCTCAACTACAGCAATAGGACACTCCTCCCTTCCTCACTCACAGCAATAGGACACTCCTCCCTTCCTCACCTACAGCAATAGGACACTCCTCCCTTCCTCACCTACAGCAATAGGACACTCCTCCCTTCCTCACCTACAGCAATAGGACACTCCTCCCTTCCTCACCTACAGCAATAGGACGCTCCTCCCTTCCTCACCTACAGCAATAGTACACTCCTCCCTTCCTCACCTACAGCAATAGGACACTCCTCCCTTCCTCACTTACAGCAATAGGACACTCCTCCCTTCCTCACTTACAGCAATAGGACACTCCTCCCTTCCTCACTTACAGCAATAGGACACTCCTCCCTTCCTCACCTACAGCAATAGGACACTCCTCCCTTCCTCACCCACAGCAATAGGACACTCCTCCCTTCCTCACCCACAGCAATAGGACACTCCTCCCTTCCTCACCTACAGCAATAGGACACTCCTCCCTTCCTCACTTACAGCAATAGGACACTCCTCCCTTCCTCAACTACAGCAATAGGACACTCCTCCCTTCCTCACTCACAGCAATAGGACACTCCTCCCTTCCTCACCTACAGCAATAGGACACTCCTCCCTTCCTCACCTACAGCAATAGGACACTCCTCCCTTCCTCACCCACAGCAATAGGACGCTCCTCCCTTCCTCACCTACAGCAATAGAACACTCCTCCCTTCCTCACCTACAGCAATAGGACACTCCTCCCTTCCTCACTTACAGCAATAGGACACTCCTCCCTTCCTCACTTACAGCAATAGGACACTCCTCCCTTCCTCACTTACAGCAATAGGACACTCCTCCCTTCCTCACCTACAGCAATAGGACACTCCTCCCTTCCTCACCCACAGCAATAGGACACTCCTCCCTTCCTCACCCACAGCAATAGGACACTCCTCCCTTCCTCACTTACAGCAATAGGACACTCCTCCCTTCCTCAACTACAGCAATAGGACACTCCTCCCTTCCTCACTCACAGCAATAGGACACTCCTCCCTTCCTCACCTACAGCAATAGGACACTCCTCCCTTCCTCACCTACAGCAATAGGACACTCCTCCCTTCCTCACCTACAGCAATAGGACACTCCTCCCTTCCTCACCTACAGCAATAGGACGCTCCTCCCTTCCTCACCTACAGCAATAGTACACTCCTCCCTTCCTCACCTACAGCAATAGGACACTCCTCCCTTCCTCACTTACAGCAATAGGACACTCCTCCCTTCCTCACTTACAGCAATAGGACACTCCTCCCTTCCTCACTTACAGCAATAGGACACTCCTCCCTTCCTCACCTACAGCAATAGGACACTCCTCCCTTCCTCACCCACAGCAATAGGACACTCCTCCCTTCCTCACCCACAGCAATAGGACACTCCTCCCTTCCTCACCTACAGCAATAGGACACTCCTCCCTTCCTCACTTACAGCAATAGGACACTCCTCCCTTCCTCAACTACAGCAATAGGACACTCCTCCCTTCCTCACTCACAGCAATAGGACACTCCTCCCTTCCTCACCCACAGCAATAGGACACTCCTCCCTTCCTCATCTACAGCAATAGGACGCTCCTCCCTTCCTCACCTACAGCAATAGGACACTCCTCCCTTCCTCACCTACAGCAATAGGACACTCCTCCCTTCCTCACCCACAGCAATAGGACACTCCTCCCTTCCTCATCTACAGCAATAGGACGCTCCTCCCTTCCTCACCTACAGCAATAGAACACTCCTCCCTTCCTCACCTACAGCAATAGGACACTCCTCCCTTCCTCACTTACAGCAATAGGACACTCCTCCCTTCCTCACTTACAGCAATAGGACACTCCTCCCTTCCTCACTTACAGCAATAGGACACTCCTCCCTTCCTCACCTACAGCAATAGGACACTCCTCCCTTCCTCACCCACAGCAATAGGACACTCCTCCCTTCCTCACCCACAGCAATAGGACACTCCTCCCTTCCTCACTTACAGCAATAGGACACTCCTCCCTTCCTCAACTACAGCAATAGGACACTCCTCCCTTCCTCACTCACAGCAATAGGACACTCCTCCCTTCCTCACCTACAGCAATAGGACACTCCTCCCTTCCTCACCTACAGCAATAGGACACTCCTCCCTTCCTCACCTACAGCAATAGGACACTCCTCCCTTCCTCACCTACAGCAATAGGACGCTCCTCCCTTCCTCACCTACAGCAATAGTACACTCCTCCCTTCCTCACCTACAGCAATAGGACACTCCTCCCTTCCTCACTTACAGCAATAGGACACTCCTCCCTTCCTCACTTACAGCAATAGGACACTCCTCCCTTCCTCACTTACAGCAATAGGACACTCCTCCCTTCCTCACCTACAGCAATAGGACACTCCTCCCTTCCTCACCCACAGCAATAGGACACTCCTCCCTTCCTCACCCACAGCAATAGGACACTCCTCCCTTCCTCACCTACAGCAATAGGACACTCCTCCCTTCCTCACTTACAGCAATAGGACACTCCTCCCTTCCTCAACTACAGCAATAGGACACTCCTCCCTTCCTCACTCACAGCAATAGGACACTCCTCCCTTCCTCACCTACAGCAATAGGACACTCCTCCCTTCCTCACCTACAGCAATAGGACACTCCTCCCTTCCTCACCTACAGCAATAGGACACTCCTCCCTTCCTCACCTACAGCAATAGGACGCTCCTCCCTTCCTCACCTACAGCAATAGGACACTCCTCCCTTCCTCACCTACAGCAATAGGACGCTCCTCCCTTCCTCACTTACAGCAATAGGACACTCCTCCCTTCCTCACTTACAGCAATAGGACACTCCTCCCTTCCTCACTTACAGCAATAGGACACTCCTCCCTTCCTCACTACAGCAATAGGACACTCCTCCCTTCCTCACCCACAGCAATAGGACACTCCTCCCTTCCTCACCCACAGCAATAGGACACTCCTCCCTTCCTCACCTACAGCAATAGGACACTCCTCCCTTCCTCACTTACAGCAATAGGACACTCCTCCCTTCCTCAACTACAGCAATAGGACACTCCTCCCTTCCTCACTCACTGCAATAGGACACTCCTCCCTTCCTCACCTACAGCAATAGGACACTCCTCCCTTCCTCACCTACAGCAATAGGACACTCCTCCCTTCCTCACCTACAGCAATAGGACACTCCTCCCTTCCTCACCTACAGCAATAGGACGCTCCTCCCTTCCTCACCTACAGCAATAGGACACTCCTCCCTTCCTCACCTACAGCAATAGGACGCTCCTCCCTTCCTCACTTACAGCAATAGGACACTCCTCCCTTCCTCACTTACAGCAATAGGACACTCCTCCCTTCCTCACCTACAGCAATAGGACACTCCTCCCTTCCTCACCCACAGCAATAGGACACTCCTCCCTTCCTCACCCACAGCAATAGGACACTCCTCCCTTCCTCACCTACAGCAATAGGACACTCCTCCCTTCCTCACTACAGCAATAGGACACTCCTCCCTTCCTCACTACAGCAATAGGACACTCCTCCCTTCCTCACTACAGCAATAGGACACTCCTCCCTTCCTCACCTACAGCAATAGGACACTCCTCCCTTCCTCATCTACAGCAATAGGACACTCCTCCCTTCCTCACCTACAGCAATAGGACACTCCTCCCTTCCTCATCTACAGCAATAGGACACTCCTCCCTTCCTCACTACAGCAATAGGACACTCCTCCCTTCCTCATCTACAGCAATAGGACACTCCTCCCTTCCTCAGCTACAGCAATAGGACACTCCTCCCTTCCTCACTACAGCAATAGGACACTCCTCCCTTCCTCACTACAGCAATAGGACACTCCTCCCTTCCTCACCTACAGCAATAGGACACTCCTCCCTTCCTCATCTATAGCAATAGGACACTCCTCCCTTCCTCACCCACAGCAATAGGACACTCCTCCCTTCCTCACTTACAGCAATAGGACACTCCTCCCTTCCTCACTCACAGCAATAGGACACTCCTCCCTTCCTCACCTACAGCAATAGGACACTCCTCCCTTCCTCATCTATAGCAATAGGACACTCCTCCCTTCCTCACCCACAGCAATAGGACACTCCTCCCTTCCTCACTTACAGCAATAGGACACTCCTCCCTTCCTCACCTACAGCAATAGGACACTCCTCCCTTCCTCACCTACAGCAATAGCACACTCCTCCCTTCCTCACCTACAGCAATAGGACACTCCTCCCTTCCTCACCTACAGCAATAGGACACTCCTCCCTTCCTCACCTACAGCAATAGCACACTCCTCCCTTCCTCACCTACAGCAATAGGACACTCCTCCCTTCCTCACCTACAGCAATAGCACACTCCTCCCTTCCTCACCCACAGCAATAGGACACTCCTCCCTTCCTCACCTACAGCAATAGGACACTCCTCCCTTCCTCACTCACAGCAATAGGACACTCCTCCCTTCCTCACCACAGCAATAGGACACTCCTCCCTTCCTCACCTACAGCAATAGGACACTCCTCCCTTCCTCACCTACAGCAATAAGACACTCCTCCCTTCCTCACTCACAGCAATAGGACACTCCTCCCTTCCTCACCTACAGCAATAGGACACTCCTCCCTTCCTCACCTACAGCAATAGGACACTCCTCCCTTCCTCACCTACAGCAATAGGACACTCCTCCCTTCCTCACTCACAGCAATAGGACACTCCTCCCTTCCTCACCTACAGCAATAGGACACTCCTCCCTTCCTCACCTACAGCAATAGGACACTCCTCCCTTCCTCACTACAGCAATAGGACACTCCTCCCTTCCTCACTACAGCAATAGGACACTCCTCCCTTCCTCACTACAGCAATAGGACACTCCTCCCTTCCTCACCTACAGCAATAGGACACTCCTCCCTTCCTCATCTACAGCAATAGGACACTCCTCCCTTCCTCACCTACAGCAATAGGACACTCCTCCCTTCCTCATCTACAGCAATAGGACACTCCTCCCTTCCTCACTACAGCAATAGGACACTCCTCCCTTCCTCATCTACAGCAATAGGACACTCCTCCCTTCCTCAGCTACAGCAATAGGACACTCCTCCCTTCCTCACTACAGCAATAGGACACTCCTCCCTTCCTCACTACAGCAATAGGACACTCCTCCCTTCCTCACCTACAGCAATAGGACACTCCTCCCTTCCTCATCTATAGCAATAGGACACTCCTCCCTTCCTCACCCACAGCAATAGGACACTCCTCCCTTCCTCACTTACAGCAATAGGACACTCCTCCCTTCCTCACTCACAGCAATAGGACACTCCTCCCTTCCTCACCTACAGCAATAGGACACTCCTCCCTTCCTCATCTATAGCAATAGGACACTCCTCCCTTCCTCACCCACAGCAATAGGACACTCCTCCCTTCCTCACTTACAGCAATAGGACACTCCTCCCTTCCTCACCTACAGCAATAGGACACTCCTCCCTTCCTCACCTACAGCAATAGCACACTCCTCCCTTCCTCACCTACAGCAATAGGACACTCCTCCCTTCCTCACCTACAGCAATAGGACACTCCTCCCTTCCTCACCTACAGCAATAGCACACTCCTCCCTTCCTCACCTACAGCAATAGGACACTCCTCCCTTCCTCACCTACAGCAATAGCACACTCCTCCCTTCCTCACCCACAGCAATAGGACACTCCTCCCTTCCTCACCTACAGCAATAGGACACTCCTCCCTTCCTCACTCACAGCAATAGGACACTCCTCCCTTCCTCACCACAGCAATAGGACACTCCTCCCTTCCTCACCTACAGCAATAGGACACTCCTCCCTTCCTCACCTACAGCAATAAGACACTCCTCCCTTCCTCACTCACAGCAATAGGACACTCCTCCCTTCCTCACCTACAGCAATAGGACACTCCTCCCTTCCTCACCTACAGCAATAGGACACTCCTCCCTTCCTCACCTACAGCAATAGGACACTCCTCCCTTCCTCACTCACAGCAATAGGACACTCCTCCCTTCCTCACCTACAGCAATAGGACACTCCTCCCTTCCTCACCTACAGCAATAGGACACTCCTCCCTTCCTCACCTACAGCAATAGGACACTCCTCCCTTCCTCACCTACAGCAATAGGACACTCCTCCCTTCCTCACTCACAGCAATAGGACACTCCTCCCTTCCTCACCTACAGCAATAGGACACTCCTCCCTTCCTCACCTACAGCAATAGGACACTCCTCCCTTCCTCACTTACAGCAATAGGACACTCCTCCCTTCCTCACTACAGCAATAGGACACTCCTCCCTTCCTCACCTACAGCAATAGGACACTCCTTCCTTCCTCATCTACAGCAATAGGACACTCCTCCCTTCCTCACCTACAGCAATAGGACACTCCTCCCTTCCTCATCTACAGCAATAGGACACTCCTCCCTTCCTCACTACAGCAATAGGACACTCCTCCCTTCCTCAGCTACAGCAATAGGACACTCCTCCCTTCCTCAGCTACAGCAATAGGACACTCCTCCCTTCCTCACTACAGCAATAGGACACTCCTCCCTTCCTCACTACAGCAATAGGACACTCCTCCCTTCCTCACCTACAGCAATAGGACACTCCTCCCTTCCTCATCTATAGCAATAGGACACTCCTCCCTTCCTCACCCACAGCAATAGGACACTCCTCCCTTCCTCACTTACAGCAATAGGACACTCCTCCCTTCCTCACTCACAGCAATAGGACACTCCTCCCTTCCTCACCTACAGCAATAGGACACTCCTCCCTTCCTCATCTATAGCAATAGGACACTCCTCCCTTCCTCACCCACAGCAATAGGACACTCCTCCCTTCCTCACTTACAGCAATAGGACACTCCTCCCTTCCTCACCTACAGCAATAGGACACTCCTCCCTTCCTCACCTACAGCAATAGCACACTCCTCCCTTCCTCACCTACAGCAATAGGACACTCCTCCCTTCCTCACCTACAGCAATAGGACACTCCTCCCTTCCTCACCTACAGCAATAGCACACTCCTCCCTTCCTCACCTACAGCAATAGGACACTCCTCCCTTCCTCACCTACAGCAATAGCACACTCCTCCCTTCCTCACCCACAGCAATAGGACACTCCTCCCTTCCTCACCTACAGCAATAGGACACTCCTCCCTTCCTCACTCACAGCAATAGGACACTCCTCCCTTCCTCACCACAGCAATAGGACACTCCTCCCTTCCTCACCTACAGCAATAGGACACTCCTCCCTTCCTCACCTACAGCAATAAGACACTCCTCCCTTCCTCACTCACAGCAATAGGACACTCCTCCCTTCCTCACCTACAGCAATAGGACACTCCTCCCTTCCTCACCTACAGCAATAGGACACTCCTCCCTTCCTCACCTACAGCAATAGGACACTCCTCCCTTCCTCACTCACAGCAATAGGACACTCCTCCCTTCCTCACCTACAGCAATAGGACACTCCTCCCTTCCTCACCTACAGCAATAGGACACTCCTCCCTTCCTCACCTACAGCAATAGGACACTCCTCCCTTCCTCACCTACAGCAATAGGACACTCCTCCCTTCCTCACTCACAGCAATAGGACACTCCTCCCTTCCTCACCTACAGCAATAGGACACTCCTCCCTTCCTCACCTACAGCAATAGGACACTCCTCCCTTCCTCACTTACAGCAATAGGACACTCCTCCCTTCCTCACTACAGCAATAGGACACTCCTCCCTTCCTCACCTACAGCAATAGGACACTCCTCCCTTCCTCACCTACAGCAATAGGACACTCCTCCCTTCCTCACTTACAGCAACAGGACACTCCTCCCTTCCTCACCTACAGCAATAAGACACTCCTCCCTTCCTCACTCACAGCAATAGGACACTCCTCCCTTCCTCACCTACAGCAATAGGACACTCCTCCCTTCCTCACCTACAGCAATAGGACACTCCTCCCTTCCTCACCTACAGCAATAGGACACTCCTCCCTTCCTCACTCACAGCAATAGGACACTCCTCCCTTCCTCACCTACAGCAATAGGACACTCCTCCCTTCCTCACCTACAGCAATAGGACACTCCTCCCTTCCTCACCTACAGCAATAGGACACTCCTCCCTTCCTCACCTACAGCAATAGGACATTCCTCCCTTCCTCACTCACAGCAATAGGACACTCCTCCCTTCCTCACCTACAGCAATAGGACACTCCTCCCTTCCTCACCTACAGCAATAGGACACTCCTCCCTTCCTCACTTACAGCAATAGGACACTCCTCCCTTCCTCACTACAGCAATAGGACACTCCTCCCTTCCTCACCTACAGCAATAGGACACTTCTCCCTTCCTCACTTACAGCAATAGGACACTCCTCCCTTCCTCACCTACAGCAATAGGACACTCCTCCCTTCCTCACCTACAGCAATAGGACACTCCTCCCTTCCTCACCTACAGCAATAGGACACTCCTCCCTTCCTCACCCACAGCAATAGGACACTCCTCCCTTCCTCACCTACAGCAATAGGACACTCCTCCCTTCCTCACCTACAGCAATAGGACACTCCTCTCTTCCTCACCTACAGCAATAGGACACTCCTCCCTTCCTCACCTACAGCAATAGGACACTCCTCCCTTCCTCACTACAGCAATAGGACACTCCTCCCTTCCTCACTACAGCAATAGGACACTCCTCCCTTCCTCATCTACAGCAATAGGACACTCCTCCCTTCCTCATCTACAGCAATAGGACACTCCTCCCTTCCTCATCTACAGCAATAGGACACTCCTCCCTTCCTCAGCTACAGCAATAGGACACTCCTCCCTTCCTCAGCTACAGCAATAGGACACTCCTCCCTTCCTCATCTACAGCAATAGGACACTCCTCCCTTCCTCATCTACAGCAATAGCGCACTCCTCCCTTCCTCACCTACAGCAATAGGACGCTCCTCCCTTCCTCTCCCACAAAGCAGCCTCTGGTTTCCATTGCCCAGGATGCTCCTCTCTTCCCCCCGCCGCCACTGACCTGGCTGGAAAATGAGCTCAAGAGCTCAAAGGACTGACACAACAGTTCCAGCAGGCGCACGAACTGGCGGTCTTTGTAGTCAAAGCGCTCGCCAAAGACAATGGAGCAAATGACGTTGGCTGTGACACCGTGGAAGAGGAAAGTCGGGTCCAGTAAGGCTCCTGGAGGGTGGGGTACAGGACAAGAGACATGAGGTCAAGAACCCCGGGGAATATTCACCTTCCACCACATCTCTGTGAGGCTTCCACCGTTCGCTTGCTAGTCAAAGACAGAAATACCAGCTACCTCATTGGCACATGTGATGCGCTAGGTGCTCTGGTTGGTGATGCATGTATCATTTTAACTTCCCTCAATACTGTACAGAAGATGAGATGCTGTGGAGAGCCACAGATAGCAGCGCCCCCTGCTGCTTCCCCGGCGCAATGCGCCCCTTATGCGCATGCGCAATGCATCCCTTATGTGCATGCCCAATGCGCCCCTTATGCGCAAATGTGCCCCTTATGCGCATGCGCAATATGCCTTTGAGCGAGCCCCTTATCCACATGCCTGAAGGCATAGCGTGAGGTGGCGTGATCCGAACAAGGCATAGCATGAGGTGGCGTGATCCAAACGCACCAACCAAGAGCGACAACGTGGCAGTCTCTGATAGGACCAGGCACACTATAAAGGTTCTGTGGGCGCTTTTCCCCGGGGTCACTCCGGTAGTCAAGGTTCCTGAATAAACTGCTGCGAGAAGAGTTCCCGGTGTTCGTGTCTTTCCTGCCGGTCGGGGGCGGCATCGACAAGATGCTATTCCCATACAGAGACAGGTAAGCTGATTTCTCTACAAGAACTCAATGAGTTATGATTGTGACTAGGATTCTGGGACCACAGGTACAGTGTGTGTAGTTAGTCTTCACCGTGCACCCCGACTCTGAGCTGTAGTTAATTCACACTGGCTGGAATGGTTCAGAGAAAGGCTCAAGGATTGCATAAGTGGGTTTACAAGCCCTGCGTACTCCACTCCCACCTGACAATCTTTCTCCATCACCTCTCTGGCTTCTAGGCTCCGTGGTGGGTGTCCCTGAAGCCATCAGCACCTGGTGCCTGCTGCCTTTGTCGGCCTGCATCAGTCCTGGGCCCTGGTGGTTGGGGAGCTGTTTTAGACCCAACAGTATTGAGGTCTTGTTGTCCTTTTCCCTGGGGCTGGCTCAACTATAATCTTTGATTGCCCTGTAAATTCTTTCCTCAGGCTAGTCAGTTGGACTCTCAGCCTTTTAAATTCACATCCTCTGGGTCCCTCCATCTCTGTGATAGTCTTCTCCGGTCATTATTCCCAATCTGAATTTTTCCTCCTCTCGAAACTCTGCATCAACAGCTCAGCACTCCTGGAACATATCAATAATATATGGGAAGCCACCAGCATAAAGGAATGGAGCTGCAAACAAAGGTCCACATTACCAGGGTGCCCCTGGTGAAAAATAATCCTGAGCACCCTGAAGTGCCTGTGAGTGCTACTAATGTGAGACTCTGCCTCCCCCCCAACACACACACACACCCCAGCTGCCTCTGCACTCACCTCTGCTCATCAGTGGGAGCACAAGGAAGAAACCACAGTCTCTGCTTGGAACATACACAGCTCTTCCTGCTTCCTTTCATGTGCGTAAACTCTACATTTGCCCTTGACTAAGACTATATTATGGGTTACAACCCCTTTGGAGATCAAGCAACACAGGAGTCACCTAAGACCCCGCCAAAAAAAAACATGGATATATACATTACAATCCATAACAGTATGAAAATTATGGTTATAAAGTAGCAACAAAAAATAATTTTATAATTGGGGATCATCACAATATATTGGAGACAGTAGTCAAGGGTCCGGCCACTAAGAAAGTTGAGAAACACTGGACAGAGATTGCTTTGGTGTGGTGAGGGCAAAGGTTAAGCAAGGGTGCTCTTGAACTCTATGCGCAGTAGAAGATCCTCAGCCTCCTCCCTCAACCTGGAATGCCCAGATTACAGGCGAACCCCATCATCCTGCACACCTCACTGTACATTGTCATGGAAGCATTCTACAACTCACCTACAGGCACACAGACATCTTGAGGCAGAATTTCACAACGTGGACAAGACTGGCCTTAAATTCATGATCATCTTGCCTCCCCTAGTAAGTGGTGAGAGATGCACCACCACTTCCAAGTGAACCAAATTAATTCCGAGATTGATCCCCCCCCCCTCGTACAAAAGTAACCACTGTGGGCAATTTTACATTATCTCTGAGTTATGTGTCTGTAATATGAACCTGTCTTTTCTTTTTCTGTCTCTGTATTTCTCTGTCCCCACCTTGGTCCATCCCTACTCTTCCCCCCCCCCACACACACACACACACTCCCTAGTCTCTCTGCTGTCACTACTCTCCTTCCCTGTCCTTGTGTGTCTCTTTCTCCTTCTTTGGCCGTGCAGTCATGTTTTACATTGTTGTCCGTTTCTCCGGGACTCACCCTGGGATTTCCGCAGCTCCTCCACCAGACACTGGGCCTCTTCCTTTATCCGCTCCTCCACACTTCGCTTCCCCATCCCAAAGTCTCTCATGGTTGCTAGAGAGAACCGCCGAAGGGCTTTCCAGCGTTCCCCATTGGCAAAGATCACACCTAAGAAAGCAGGGGAAGCGTGGGCAGGTTACATTGGAAGTTCAAAGAAATCTGGGTCCTTACCCGCCCCTGGCCCTCCCTTCTTTCAGATCCACCTCTCTCTCTCTCTCTATGGCGGTTCTCCGTTCCATCTCATCCCAACCTTTGGGCCTCTTACCATAATCCTTGAAGATTGGCTTGATCACAGCTACTGTCCCTCGGCCAGAGAAAGCCTCCGCTTGACCCACCAGAGCCTCCCTTATGGTCTCTGTCCCACACAGCACGACCACGGGCCTTGGTCCCAGGTGCACTGTGAACACATCTCCATATTTTTCTTGAAGCTGACAACCATTAAGGGTACAAGAGTTGTGTTTAGCCAGCACAGAAATTATTGTTAAACTGTTAAGACACTTAGATACACATTACTAAATAGACATCTCCTTCTCTAGCTACCCTTCCCCCTTCTGAAGACCTAAGAGTTCAAGGGTTATTTCAACATTGGCTCTGTATTGATTGGTTGGAGGTTCTAATCAGTGTCCTAGAACTGTGGAATAAGAGAAGAAGAAAAAAGGTCAACATAGGCTGATAATTCTGGCACTGAGGAGTGCTAAGCCAAAAGAGCACTGCTGATCCTTGGCTACACATCCAGTTGGAGGCAAGCCTGGAGCACATGCTACCCTTTCTCAAAACATAGATAAATATGACTGTTTATATGCACGTAGGTCTGTGCCAGTGTCTTTCAGTCCGGCCAACTGTTGTTGGCATGTCATGTAGGAGCCACCCTTCGTGTGACCCAGCTCCAACCTGTTCAATGCCTCCTGGTAACATTCACTTAGGGAGGATGGGGTGAGAATGTCAAAATCCTCCAGTGATGAAATAATCCATCCTTTTCATCTTGTGACCTTTATCTTAGTCTGGATTTCAGTGCAGCTAATAGGAATTCAATGCTATGAAAATGATCAGTGCCTGATGTTGTTTAGGGTATATTTCTATGAAAACAAAGCAAAAAAACTCTACATGTGTCATATATGTATATATATATACATATATATATGTATGTATGTATGTATGTATGCATTTATATTTTAGGTGGGGTTACACAATTGAGCCTTGTGCAACAACGAAATGACAATTCACAGATCAGATTGATAATATAAATGAAACGTATCAAGTTAATGTCAACCTAAAAGCAAGTTTTATTTTACAGCTTATTATTAATAAATAAGCGGTAATTAAATATTGAATCCCCCTTGTGACAAAGGTGCCAGGATGGGGATTATATGGTGCATAATGTTTATATCTGATTAGCCCTACAAACCACATGCTCCTCCTCCTGCCTTGCCTCTCCTAACCTTTGTCCTGGAAAACCTCAAACTAAACTCTTTTGCTGGCCTTAAAAAAAAAACTTATTCATTTCTGACTGACATTTATCTTTCTCTACTGGAAAAGTCAAACCCTGAAGAGCGAAACTCTACGCGTTTACACCACAACGCCTCTCCACCTCTTTCACCCCAAGCACAGTGCCCCATACAGAGGCAACAGAGCAGGATTCATCTTCTGATTTGAGCATCGTCCATCACAGGTCAGCATCTGACATGTCACTCAGCAACCTTCCCAGCTGAACCCACGGCCTGGAAAGGATTCCCAGGCCTTTCCAACTGAGTCACAGTCAAAGACAGAAGCCCGCACTGCGGCCCCACGTGGGTCTCACCTGAATGAAAGATTTGAGGAGGCCTCCTCTGTCCATCTGTAGGAGGTTCCCCAACAGGGGGAGGGGTTGGGGTCCTGGGGGGAGACGGCCATGGGACTTGGAGTGGCCCCTGACCAGGAGTAGAAAAAAGCCCAGGAGAAGAGCAAGGAGGAGAAGAAGACTGGGCTCCATGGTCCCCGTGTAACAACTGTTGACTTCACTGCTCATGTGAGCAGGACCTTTTATGCCGAACCCACCTGTCCAACGAGTCACGCAACTTGAGCTGTTCCTGCCTCCTGTCTCTCACTGTTGAGGAGGGAGAGAGCACCCAGACTTTTTCTGCATTGGCTGCTGGTCACCCACTCACTCTCTCTTCCCTTGCTCAACCATATATGTTGACAAAAGCACCTTGTACCCAATACATGGGACCAAAGGGCAGTGGACGTAACCCCTGTGGTGAGTGTGTGCATCTAAATCCAGTTTTGTTTGTTTCTTTACTCAGGCATGGACCTGTGTGTGTATGCTGCATATGTGAAAGGATGCTTCTTATGTGGATGTACAGGTCTGTGTTTCTGTGTTCCTCTGTATATGTTTGCATGTGTGTTTGTCTGTGTGTCTGTGTTGGTGAGTTTTCTTTTCTTTTTTTTTTTCCTGAGACAAGGTTTCTCTGTGTGTAGCCTTGGCTGTCCTGGAACTCACATTGTAGACCAGGCTGGCCTCGAACTCACAGTGATCCACCTGTCTCTGCCTCCCGAGTGCTGGGACGAAAGGTGTGCGCCACCACTGCATCTGGCATCAACTAAAACCTAAACTGCTGGGCATTCCTGTGAGAAACTGTCCTGATCAGATTATTTGAAGACCCACCCTCAACCTGGGTCACAACTTCCGTTGGCAGAACCCACAAAAGAAGGAAATTGTGCTTTTTTTTTTTTTTTGGCCTGTCTTCTCTCTCTCTCTCTCTCTCTCTCTCTCTCTCTCTCTCTCTCTCTCTCTCTCTCTCTCTCTTTCTCTCTCTCTCTAAGTTCATCTAATCTGTTGCTGTGGCTGCTGTTAAATTCAAGTTCTTTTGGATTTCCACAGAGACTGAAACACCAGCAGTTGGCTTTCCAGGCATCTTCCAGGACTGCGGCACCTCATGGGACAGCTGAGACTGGCAGCCTCATGTATGGACAACAACTTAATTCTCAGCCTTTGCATTATGGAACAGTCACTGTTGCACTACACAGACATAGCCTGTAAGACAGTCTAATAAATCCCACAGATGGGTGACAGACAGACAGATAGATAGATAGATAGATAGATAGATAGATAGATAGACAGACAGACAGGCTGACAGACTGACTGACTGACTCTGACACTCCTTTTCCTTTAGAGAACCCTGATTACTTCAGGCATTGGTGTGATTCTTGGGAGATTTCAAAAGAAACATATGGGAACCTGAAGCTGGTGTTTAAAATTGTGCAGCTCAGGAGCCACAGGAAGAGGAGGCCTCTGCCTAGAGAGCAGGTATAGGAAGAGGATGCTGAGAAGGAACACGAGAAAATCCCACAAAGGTGTGTGACTGTGGCCTGGAGGATACCGGAACCTAGATTATACTGTGTGAAGTAAAACACACAAGAAAAGAAGACACAGGACACCAGAGATCACACATCATGTGATTCCATTTAAGTGAGACATACATATTAGGCACATCTGTAGACATGAAACTCAGACCATCTACAGAGTCCGTCAGCACAGACCACGGAGCACACAGGGCTGGTGAATGGGGCCTGCAGCTGTTGGGAGAGACAGAGAAGTGACTCAGTGTGAGGTGCGGCCTGCAGGAGTCCCTGCTCGTGCGTCAAGAAAGGCACTTGATTGATTTCTCCAGCGGGATTCACAGGAAGGAAGCACAAGCCTCAGAGCTTTGGAGAAGCCGCAATAGGGTGGAAGGGTGTGAGCAATGACCCAGGGTCTGGTTTCCTGCAGGCCTCTCAGAGGCAGAAAGGTGGGACCATTCTCAACAGCGGTGGGGACGCCTGGACACCTTATCCCACTCAGCGGGCCAGGAAGCAGATCTGGTAGGTTGGGGGTATTCTGCCGATGCCGCTCTCCTTGGGAGTGAGGTCGATGTCCTTAGGAGCCACAGGGCTGGACACGGAGAAGTTCTGGAGGATGGCGGTGAAGAAAAGGAACAGCTCGTTGCGGGCGATGCCTTCGCCGAGGCAAATGCGCTTTCCTGTGGGCGCAGAAGGTGAGCCATGTCAGCCCCAGGCCAGCGTACCAACCTTTGGACTGTCCCATCCCTAGACCCGTTTAGACAACTCTGCCCATTGCAATGAATAAGTGGGTTTGACCCTCAGCCTGCAATTCAATTGAGAATATTAAGGCAGGGCCATATCATCGGTAGCTTTTGTTGGTTCACCAAGGTCCTTGCTCCAGAACTGTAAGAACCCATTTAGAGTAGACGTGAAGTGTGGTTGTGTAAACATTTACAACACAACATCTTTAGTGCCCATCATTTCTCCTCTGAAGAGATGGATACCCATCTCATAGAGCTGCCCTGAGGGCTGAGGTGCTGTTTAGAAATAATTCCTATATGAGCAGGACGTGGAGGAGCATTGCCTGTAATTTGGAGACGGAGTCTTGAGAAGATCTGAACAGCCTGGGCTACATAACGAGACCTCTGTGTGTGTGTGTGGTGTGTGGATGTGTGTGTGTGTGTGTGTGTGTGTGTGTGTGTGTGTGTGTGTGTGTGTGTCCCTTCTTTCTCTTCTCTCCCTCTCTCCACTTCCTTCTCTCTCCATTTCCCTGACCTTTTCTTATTCACCTTGAGTTCAACAAATGCCCAAACACAATCACAATGGTTCATACAATTGAGAGTGGTCAGGTGCACATGACAAGGCGCCTATGGCACCCACTGAGTTCTCAGAGGTATGAGGTGCCCTCGCCGGTTTGTATGAAGAAGCACTGTAGAGCAATGGGAGCCTGAAATCACAGGTAGCGGCACCAGCACCTGCCCTGGTACCTCAGTGATTCTCAATCTGCAGCTGACCCCCACCCCAGGACTTCCAGGTGCAGGAGGAATTTCCCAGCGACCCTTGTGCTTTCCAGGCTGTTGGGAAATTGGGCCTGTGCTGGGGTGTCTAGGAAAAGCACCCTATTCTTTTGAGCCTCTCCTTTCCAGAATTTAGGTGGCACGAGCTTGGAAATTGTGGAGTAGCTCTGAGATGGCTCTTCTAGGACAGGTTTTGTGACCCAGATTTTTCTAGAACATCTTACTGACTTATCTCTCGACACGATGTCCCCAGGGACACCTTCCATGTCTATTTGGCTCTGCTGTCCGTTTGGCTTACTGGTCCCCTCATTTGATCGTTTGTTTGTGTCCCACAGCAGTCTACCAGGACCGGTGTCTGTCTGCACCTGTCATCACTGTGTGTCTTTTTATCTCTTCCTGTTTCTGCCTGCTTCTTCTGAACACCCTAGCTAGCACCCTAACCCTTCCCCTTCCCTGTCAAACCATAGCTTGTCAAGCACTTGCTCCATGTCTTCCTCTTGCGTCTCTTTCCTCCACATCCCTGTCTTCCTAAACTTGGGACTGTCACACAGACAATCCACTTTTATCTCACTGCCCTACAAATCTCCAGCCCTGAAGATGAAATGTGAGAGGAGGCCATCACATTAGACAAATCCAGGAGCCAGGGCTGAGCCCAGGGTCACTGAAGTCACTTGGCCACTCAAGACTAGACAGTTCTTAGCTGAGATATGGATCAGCAGGACAGCACTTGCCTACAATCCCCCAGCGAAGAGATAAGGACAAAGAGGCTCAGCTGGAGAGAGCACCTTCTAGAATGTTCTAGAGAAGGGCTGGAGGTGTGGGCTCTTTGGGACTGAACTTGCTTAGCATGAACACTTCCCTGGATTTCATCCCCGGGATGAGAGTGTTCAGGGGATGGGGGATGGGACAAGTAAAGGCTGAGGAATTGTTTCCGGGACATCCCTTTCCCCAAAAGATAAAATCCTGAACACAAAGACTCCATGTTTACATCCTATGGAGTCCATTCAACTGACTGAATTTGGCTGAAGGCAGCTTCTGTGTGTAACAAACTAACCAAAGACACTAAGGCAACCAAACTACGTACTGACTTGAGATTCTGTTTGTCCAACAAAGACCAAGTTGCAGTCGCTCATAGGAGTTGACCAATCCCAGGCTGCCAACTACTCCAGCATGGCCAAGTAAGGCAGAAGTGGAGCTGGCACTGGTCAAGCTGAGTGTACAGGCCCAGCTCCCTATTCTGCCTGCCGACACTGATGGGTGCTGTGACTCTGAACTTTCTCTGCTTCAGGATATTATCCATCACAAATGGTTTCTCTGCTCAAATAAATGCTAGTAATTTTGATTTCTCTTGTGATTGAAGAAGCCAAATAACATTTAATGAAAACAGGGACAAGACATGCCCCACCTCTGCAGTGCTCACAGACAAGGCCTCCCCAGCCATCAAGATACTACCAAGGTAGTGAGCGGGCTCAGCAGTTAAAGGCACTGACTGCTCTTCCAGAGGACCAGGGTTCAAATTCCAGTGACCACATGGTACCTCGCAACTGTCTGCAACTTCAAGGTTTGACACTCACGCAGACATACATGAAGGCAAGACACCAATGCATGAAAAATAAAAACAAATAAATTTAAAGAAGATGAATTGGATTGGGTTTAGAGACTTCTTAATACTTCTCCAGGATGCTCCTTTAGTTTAAGAGTCCCCTCATAGGGCTCTAGCCTGGGTGAATGGATGGTTCTGGCAAAGCTCAGTAAACATGAACCTATTCCTGTTGGTGTCCCAGAGGGTGCGCCTGCCCTCTGGTGTCTAGGAAAGGAATCACCTGTGGAGAAGGGCATAAAAGCTTCACTTTTCTTCAGTGCCCCATTGGCATCCAGAAAGTGGTCAGGATTGAAGGCGTCTGGCTGTTCAAAGTACTGTGGGTCATGAAGAGCTGAACTCAGAATGGGGTACACTTCAGTGTCCTAAAAGACATTACAAGATTCAAAAATGTT
>NC_140502.1:22463133-22475633 GCF_964271855.1 Acomys minous | reverse complement strand
CTTTACCTTTATAAACCACCACTTGCCTCTGGGCCACGTCTGTCTTCTCTCTCTCCAGAGGCAGTCCTTTGTCCCCAGAAGACAAATAGCTCTTAACCCTTGCTCTTGCCCCCTTTTCCCTTCTCCTCTGTTCCCTTCTTCTTTTCCTTCTTCCTCTATCTTCTGTCTTTATTCCTTGTCCTCTGGCCCTCTGAGGCAAATAAAATCTCCTTTGTGCTGAGAACTCGGGGTGTCCTGGGCCAATACTTTTCCTTTCAACTACTATATATGGAGATCATAGCTAACTTCACTAAGATAACACAGCTTCTCCTGCCTGGGGCCAGGATTCAGACCCAGAGTCCTGAACAGGACGGTGTGTATCTCCACCCTGCACCTTCCCCCCAGGTCGCCATCCTGGCTCTGATATAAAAGTGAACCCCCTCTGGCAGGAATGGTGCTGAGAAAGGCTCGAGGGTTGCCTGCGCGGATTTAGACGTCTCTCAGCTCTGAGTCCTTCCTCCATTCCTTCTCTGCTTCCAAGAGCCATCAGCACATGCTGCCTGCTGCTGCCTTTGAATTCCAGGTTCTGCCATGGGGCCCTCATGAGATGTCTTCAGTCCAGAAATATTTAGATCATTGTTATCTTCCTCTCTGGGTCTCACCTGCCTGTCACCTGCCTGTCACCTAACTGACTCCTCTGCCAATCTTTCCCTGGTCTTCATCAGACTTTCTTTACCTGCCTCTCTGGGTTTCTGTCTAAATGTCTTGTAGCATTTCCATCACTTTCTCTTTGTCCCTTCCCTTCCCTACTCCCACCCCCAACCTCTCTCACTCTCTCTCTCTCTCACCCTCTCTCTCTCTCTCTCTCTCTCTCTCTCTCTCTCTCTCTCTCTCTCTCTTCCCTCTACTTCTATCTCAGCTTTCTGGTCTCTTTGTCGCCCTGCTTTCCCTTATCTTTCCTCTTAGTCTCTGGAATCCCTCTGCTCCCTTCTAGCCTCTGCAGGGATGCCTCAGAGTCTCCTAAGAAATCTTAAGAGATGGCAAACACCAGTATAAAGGAATGAGCCACTAACAAAGGACTGTGCCACCGGTATGCTCCCATTGTGGAGTTTCTAAAAACTACCCAGAAGTGCCTATGATTGTCACAAAGTAAAACAGCCTTCTGGGCCTCTTTGCTCACTGCCTAGCAAATCAGCACATCCACAATGAAAAAAAAAACACCATTCTCTGCTTCCAACACTTGTCTTTGATACAGACCATGCTTTGAGACTGTTTCATGTAACCAAGATGGCCTCAAACACTATATAAAGTCAAGGATGACCTCAAGTCACTAATCCCCTGCCTCCCCCTCCTATACACTAAGATGACCAGCATGCGATGCCCTGCCAATATTGCGGTGTTAGGTGTCAAGCTGAGAGCTTTGTGTATGCTAGTCTGCACTCACAGTGTCAGCTACCCCTTTTTGAGACAGGATTCCATAATGTATCCAGAACGGCTTTGAATTTATGATCATTCTGTCTCAGCTCCCTAAGAATTTATGATCATTCTGTCTCAGCTCCCTAAGTATTAGAATGGTAAGCCTGTGCCACCATGCCAGATGGGTATATAGTCTTTTTTTATTAATTTGTTCATATTACATCTCAATTGTTAGCCCATCCCTTGTATCCTCCCATTCCTCCCTCCCTGCTGCTTCCCCCCTACTCCCCTCCCCTATGACTGTGACTGAGGAGGACCTCCTCCCCCTATAGGTGCTCATAGGGTATCAAGTCTCTTCTTGGTGACCTGTTATCCTTCCTCTGGGTGCCACCAGGTCTCCCCATCTAGGGGACGGGGTCAAAAATGGGTCACCAGAGTTCATATGAAAGTCAGACCTCACTCTCCACTCAACAGTGGAGAATGTCCTGTCCATCGTCTAGGTCTGGGGTAGGGGTTTGAAGTTTACTGCCTATATTTTCCTTGGCTGGTGCCATAGTTTGAGCAGGACCCCAGGACCCAGATCCGCCCATCATAATGTTCTTCTTGTAGGTTTCCAGGACCCTCTGGATCTTTCTATTTTGGCATATAGTCTGAATGCAGGCACCAGCTTCCCTGCATGTAAGTAGCCAGCATGCTAAACACTCAAATTATGTCTGAGAGTTTTTTCTTGGACACTGTGAAGTTCACATGTCTTTCCCTGTTTTTATGTATTTCTCTCTTTCCTGCCACTGTGTGTGTGCTTGTGTGTGCATGAATGTGTGTGTGTGTGTGTGTGTGTGTGTGTGTGTGTGTGTGTGTGTGTGTGTCTACCCATGTGTGTCTTCTTCTCTTCCTTTGGTTGTACACTCACGTCCCTGCTTCACCGTCTTCCTTTATTCCTGTTTCCCGGGACTCACCCTGGGATTTCCGCAGCTCCTCCACCATACACTGGGCCTCCTCTTGAATCCGCTCCTCCACACTTCGCTTCCCCATCCCAAAGTCTCTCATGGTTGCTAGAGAGAACCGCCGAAGGGCTTTCCAGCGTTCCCCACTGGCGAAGATCACACCTAGGAAAGCAGGGGAAGTGTGGGCAGGTTACATTGGAAGTTCAAAGAAATCTGGGTCCTTACCCGCCCCTGGCCCTCCCTTCTTTCAGATCCACCTCTCTCTCTCTCTCTCTATGGCCGTTCTCCGTTCCGTCTCATCCCAACCTTTGGGCCTCTTACCATAATCTTTGAAGACTGGCTTAACCACAGCAATTGTCCCTCGGCCAGAGAAAGCCTCCGCTTGACCCACCAGAGCCTCCTTTATGGTCTCTGCCCCACACAGCATGACCACGGGCCTTGGTCCCAGGTGCACTGTGAACACATCTCCATATTTTTCTCGAAGCTGCCAAGCATAAGGGTACCAAGGTTGTGGTTATCCAACAGACATTGCTGTTAAACTATTAAAATGCTCAGATACAGATTGGTAAGGAGGCACCTCCCCCCTGGCCACCTGTCCCCTTCTGAGGACCTAAGAATTGAAGGGTCAGTTCCCACCCTGTAGGTCTGCGCTGATTGGCTGGGTATTCTAAAAAGTACCAGCCTACACTATGGTTGTGGGTGTCAGGCTCCTGTCATAAGCACTGCAACAGAAGTAACTGGAACCCCAAGTAACAAGTGCTCAGAGGGGACAGCACTGGTCTGCTTTATAAGTGACGGTGACAATATCTTTGCTGTAAATCTCCCACTCATCCAAAACAGCCAGACCTGCAGTTCCTGTCGCTATAAAATACATTTAATTTCTCACACTCTGATACGGAGATGGAACTAAAAGAGATTTTTATAGATCTTGATGCCCAAGATCTATAGACGCTGTTAAAAATTTCTGTTTGAGGGCTAGTTTCTCTACAGTGTTGGTCAAACCAGACTATTAAAGAGGGGTGTTTTTTTTTTCCTTATTTCTCAAGTGTTTGGAGTAAATTCTCACTGGTGAGAGCATGGGGCTTAACCTGCTGCTTTAGGTGTGTGTGTGTGTGTGTGTGTGTGTGTGTGTGTGTGTGTGTGTGTGTGTATGTGTGTGTGTATATGTGTGTGTGTGTATGTGTGTGTGTATGTGTGTGTGTGTGTGTGTGTGTGTATGATATGGATGTGGGTACATATGGATAAGGATGTAATTAACTTATAGATCCATGCCTTCAGCGTGGCCAGCTGTTCCTGGCATCCCATGCAATAACCATCCTTCTTGTGACCCAGTGTCAACCTGTCCAATGCCTCCTGAAAACATTCAGAGAGAATTGTCTGGACCCACCCATCAGGGTACTTGGGGAGGATGGGGGGGGGGTGATGATCCCCAGTTGTGACCCTGAACGTAATTACAACTACAGTACAAACATTTGGGAAACTATCTGGCAACACAACCATCTCTGGGCATCTACAGGGAATTGATCCAAGGAATATGGAAACCCTCCAGTGCTGAAAGCCCTTGAATAGATGGGTGCGTGTTTGCAAATAACCCAGCCGCATCCTCTTGTAGCCTTTTGCTTTGTCTAGATTTTGATTCAGCTAATAGGAACTCGGCGCTTTGAAAACAATCAGTGCCCGCTGGTATTTATGAGATAGTGTTAAGGGAAACTCTATACATCTTTGATTGACAACGTGTTTGTGTTTATCATTCTCCTGCCTCCGTCTCTGACGTGGCGGGGTTGCTGGTGTAAGCCGCCCTTAGCCCCAATTGCATTTCTTCTAAGTATTTTCAATCCACAGATGGTTGAATCTGTGACTGGAGAATCTGCCTTTATGGAAAACTCCAACTATAATATTTGAGGCTAAACATAAACATACAGAGAAACTTCGCCTCCAAATCACCTGTACAATGACAAAAATACGTATATGTGTTCATCAAATGAATGGACTTGATTATTCCTGGAAGCCTTCTTTTTCTAAAGATTTATTTATTAAGTATACAGTGTTTTGCCTGCATACTTAGATCTGCAGGCCAGAAGAGGGCGCCAGATCTCACTATAGATGGCTGTGAGCCACCATGTGGTTGTTGGGAATTGAACTCAGGACCTCTGGAAGAGCAGACAGTGCTCTTAACCTCTGAGCCGTCTCTCCAGCCCCCTATGAGCCTTCTTAATACAACTTTACATGGAACAAACAGCGCCAAGTCCACGCCATGACATGTTATACAGCAATGGACAACCTAGCTATCAGATCGATGATAAAAATAATCACCAACTCAATGTTGACATAAAAAAAGCAAATTCTGCTTACATTTGCTGTTATCTAAGTGAAGTGTGAACACAGGTGAAGTCAACCCACTGTGTCAGGATAACGGGAAGATGGTAACTAGAGGCCATAACGCACGGACCAACCTTACTACTAACTGACCTGCACGTCCATGATAAGAACAAGTCCACTAGCCAGACGTGGTGGCGCACGCCTGGAATCCCAGCCCTCGGGAGGCAGAGGCAGGCGGATCGCTGTGAGTTCGAGGCCAGCCTGGTCTACACAGAGAGACCTTGTGGGGGGCGGGGGGGGGGTGGGGAGAACAAGTCCACTTTGAAAATGCATTGACCTGTGCTGGTTTTAGAGTAGTGGTTCTCAACCTGTGGGTCGTGACCCAGGTAGGGGTTGAATGACCCTTTCAGGGGAGTCCCCTAAGATGATCAGAGAGCACAGAGACTTACTTTACAATCTGTAACTGTAGCTGAACTTCAGAAGAGTCATTGTACTTGGCATTTACTCTAGCGATGGGCAGTTAGTTACCTTGGAGTGATCTCTTCCATCGGTGATTGTTATCTGAAAGTTACGGGGTTTGCTCCGCCTTGGGAACGCCAGAGCTTTAGCACGACCAGTCACAAGACATTCCTGGTCTAACTTGGAATTCTTATCGTGGCTGTGTTTGCTTAAGGGATGGTTCCCTAAGACAACTTGTAGTCCAGATAAGAGATTTTTGGTATTCGGGACCCCTTTGGTGTGTGGCAATCAATAAAAGGCCTTCTGCAAAGCTTTCGGCAGTTGGTCTGTCAGAGGCCGATTCCCTCCGCAGCTTCTGCTAAGCCTACTGCAGCCTGTAGTGTCTCTCTTTCTCTGGTGGGCCTGTATAACTCACAACACTGCCACAGAACAGCAGCAAGGTGGCAATTACGAAGCAGCAACAAAAAATAACAAAACAAGGAACTGCATTAAAGAGCCGCAGTAGGGCTGGAGAGATGGCTCGGTGGTGAAGAGCACCGCCTGCTCTTCTAAAGGTCCTGAGTTCAATTCCCAGCAACCACGTGGTGGCTCACAACCATCTATAATGTAACCTGGTGCCCTCTTCTGGCCTGCAGGTAAACAAGCAGACAACACTGTATACATAATAATAAAATAAATCTTTAAAAATAAAAAATTTTTAAAAAAAAAATTATTAGGCAGTATTTTGGAAGGTTGAGAACCACTGCTTTAGAGCGATGATCAACTTCAACAATTTCATAGCTCGAAAGTTTTAACTGGAGCTGCCACAGAGATGGCTCGGAGGTTACGATCTCACGAAAGGGATCTGGGTTCAGTTCCTAGCACCCCCGTGGCCCCTCACAACTATCTTTAACTCCAGGTTCCAGGGGATCCGATGCCCTAATTTGACCTCTGCAGGCACCAGGTACACACATGGTACACAGACATACTTAGGGGGAGGCGTGGTGCGAAACACACTCTTACATACAAAATAAAAATAAATAATTTTTAAGGTATAATTGAAGCTGGAGAGCCTGGAGCACTTGCTGGCACACCAAGATGGCTGGAGCACTTGCTGGCACCATCAAGATGGCTGGAGCACTTGCTGGCACCATCAAGATGGCTGGAGCACTTGCTGGCACATCAAGATGGCTGGGGTTTGCACCCCAGAACCCACTTATAAGCCTGGTGTTTCGTTGCACCCCTATGACCCCAGATGCAAAATAGAGGTGGAAGCGAGAGGATTTTGGGGGGCTTGCCTAGCTGAGAGGATGCCAGGCCCAGGTCCGAGGAGGGACCCTGCCTCAAAGGAATAGTCAGAGAGCCATAGAAGACAGCCAGTACCCCCACCTGGCCTCCGTGTGATACGTGCATGCGGCCACACACAAAGCGCACATACACTCAGACAGACAACAACAAGAACAGCACTGAGAATAATAGATTCTAATTCTTTTTCAAATTATAAGCAGCATCTGCAGGGCTTCTAACTTTCTGAGTCCTAACTCGGAAGAAAACACACACACACACACACACACACACACACACACACACACAACCTTCTGAAACTTTTCTTTCTATCACTTGTTCTTTAAGACACCAACCGAAGACTGAGCGTGCTTTCCCCAACACTCAGAGCTTTCCTTCTTTTTCTGAAGCTCGTCCACTTGTTTGTTTGTTTTTTTTCTCACGATGATGCCGCTCACAAACAGCCCAGACTCCTCTATTTCTCTCACCCATCTTTCTCTTCCAGCAGCTGCCAAGATTTACCACTTGCCTGCCCTAGTGTTTTTAATAAGGCTGGGAATTACTTAATTAACAAGTGCTTCTAATCCGACTGCCCTTGAGTTCCTTCTGAGGGTCCCACCAGTTCCCCATGGTGACGGTGGGCTCCCCTGAGGTTCTGATACCATGTGAGGACACAGGTAGGGCTCTAGAGAAGATCGTCTGAGGATAGAGCAGGCCACCACACTGCAGGACCTCAGGAGCCACCTGAGCGGGACCTCGGGCTGGGACTCTAGCCACGCCAACAGTTGTCAGAGAGCCTGAAAACAGATCTCAGGTTCGTCACTCTTGGACCAAGCCTTGGAGGCCGGACTCAATGGCCAGGTGCCCAGTGACCAGACCTGAGTACATGTTCTTGTGAGCCCACCAAGGGAGTAAAATGGATTTTATGCATATGGATGTTATGCCTGTAGGCATGGAGATGCACCAGAAGAGGGAGTCAGAGATCCACGGACCTGGGGTTATAAATAGTTGTGCGCTATAGCGAGTGCTTGCGTGGTATGTCTGTGGTGTGTGTGTGTGTGCGCGTGCGCATGTGCGCGTGTGCGTGTACGTGTGTGTGCGTGTGTGCGCGCGCGTGTGCATGTGCGTGTGTGTGAGAGCGCGTATGCGCGTGTGTGTGTGTGTGTGCGCGCGAAGGAGCCTTAAAGGTGATTTAGAATGGACTCCTCCCCTACTCCCTCCGGTCCTGAATGGAGACATGATATTCTTACCCACTCCAAAGATTGTCTCCTCCCTCAAAAGTTAATTAAGATGGGCCTGTCGGTCATCTAGCCCAAGAGGCAAGCCCTGGGAAGGCTGATTCACCTGGACCACGCAAAGAAGATGGGAGGGATGATCATTTCTTATTGAGATCACATGTGTTTCCTCCCCAGAAGCCCTGGCCCAAGTGCAATCACTTGCAGAACTTCGATGGCAGCTTTTCTAGCCCTGAATGAGCAAGCCATTACTCCTTCTTCTCTTTCTCTTTTACCTCTTTTCTTCTGACTCTCTACCAAAGGCTGGGTGGGCCTTCCTTGGCACTCTGTGCTTCCTTTCTTTTTCCCTGAGTTTGTACTCCCGGACCTTTTTTTTTTTTTTCACCATGTGGCAGCCTACAAGCCAGCTTAGATTTCCCTCTCCCTCTTCCGGAAGCTGCCAAGACTCACAACTTTCTCTGCCTTGGTACTTTCCTCTCAAATGCTAATAAAGTTGTCCTTGACCTTTAAAAAAATAAAAACAACAACAACAAACTTAAAGACTTAGAGAGGTAAATATTTTCAGTTGTGTATATTGGCCAAATGTTGGCAGTTGCTGGGTGCTGCAGCTTGAGTTTGTTTCTCTGCTCCTGGCCAACAGGATTTCATCATACTTGAGACATCATTCCCAATAACACACACGAGATGAGAAGAACCCACATGATCGCTTGCAATAACACAGCTGCCTGGCAGAGTAGACCTCAGTTTCTTGAGCCACAACTAAAGTTTCCAGAGAGCATTCCAGGTCACATGCCAGGAGACCCAGGCTTATCAGCACATGAGGAAACAAAACAAGCACTTTGGGGTGGAGCCAGAACTTATGGGGCTGACACTGGATTTATAGCAGCTATGTTTGAGTCTCATGCACAACACACTTGAGACAGGCAAAGCTGGTTTCTCCTGGGGCTCCCCAAGAGTCATCAACAACACCACTTGGCAACCAGAGCCCTCCCCCAGGACCAGCTGCCCTTTGCTCCTTGCCTGTTCCATGGGCGTTGCCTTCAACATGGCTTACATGTCCTCCATGGACTCACATGCTGGAGGTTTGGTCCCCAAAGTGGTTGTGATAAGAGGCAGTGGAGTCCAGTGAGAGATATTGGGTCATCAGGACAGAGCCCCCACAGAACACCTTAATACTGGTCCCACAGAGAGGGCTGACATCTTGGAGAATTGGTTATTATAAAACAAGGCCACCCTACATGGTTAACCTCTTCTGCCTGGGACATATTCTCTTTTCTCCTTTCCACCATGTTGTGACACATTCTAAGGGGCTGGCCGAAAGGAGTGCTTGGATCTCAGACTGTCGGGGTTCATGATTACGAGGTAGATAAACCTCCTTACTTTTAATTTTCATTTGTGTAGGGTGTGTGTGTGTGTGTGTGTGTGTGTGTGTGTGTGTGTGTGGTGTGTGTGGTGTGTGTGGTGTGTGTGTGTGTGGTGTGTGTGTGTGTGTGGTGTGTGTGTGTGGTGTGTGTGGGGTGTGTGTGTGGGGGGGTGTGGGGTGTGGGGTGTGTGTGTGTGTGTGTGTGGTGTGGGGTGTGTGTGTGTGTGTGTGTGTGTGTGTGGTGTGTGTGTGTGTCCGCACATGCGCGCACGCATGCGTGTGTTCATGCCACATGTGTGTGGGTACTCCCAGAGGTCAGAAAAAGACATCAGATCCTCTGGAAAGTGAAGCTACAGGCAGCTGTTAGCTGTCATAGACGGACACAGGAAAGCAAACCGGGTCCTCTGGGAAGGCAACAAGCTCTCTTAACCACTGAGCCCAGAAACCTCCTTACTTTATAAAAGATGGAGCCTCTTGCCTGTCGTCATAACAACTGAAAGTAGACAAAGACACCAGGAGACTCTATCTTGCTGGCTTAAGTGGCCCATTTCCCTTACCGTTTTTGGTTTACGGTCAAGCCAGTTATTACCCATGACCCCCAAAATTCAACACCAACCTCTCCTCCATGGTCTCCTGCTCTCATTCACCTGGGCCCACTCCTTCATCACCTGCCCCCCCCCCCCACTGCTCTTAAGAAACAGCTTTTGTCCCCCCACATATTCTCCCTCTGGAAAGTCTTTGGAAATCTGATCAGATCCCACCTCTTATATAAATCCCTATGGACCCTCAGATGATCTTAAAACTCAATTGGGGAGGGGCTGTAAGGATTGCTTATGTTTGAAAGGACTCGCTGTTCCTGCAGAGGACCTGGGACAGTTCCCGGCACCTACGAGGCGCTCGTGACCATCTGTGATTCATTTCCTGGGGATCCTACACTCTTTTGAACACCAATTATGTGTGTGACACGCATACACACGTGCAGGCAGCGCACGCATAAAATAAGAATAACCCTTAAAGGGAAGCGCTGTGTTGCTTTGCCCGTGTCCTGTGTCACCCAGGTGAACAGGTAATGTAACTGAAGACTTCTTTGTGTTTATCCTACACCTCAGGGCCGAATGTCAGCTCCTGGGTGTCGGGGGTGCAGTTCTCACTCACTGACCCTGCCACTGTCGTCACTCTGCAGTGGGAAACACGGGATTCTTTATTCTTCAAAATATGTACTTAGAAAGGCAACCAGAAGCTGAGCAGTGGTGGCGCATGCCTGTAATCCCAGCACTCGGGAGGCAGAGGCAGTTGGATCTCTGTGAGTTCGAGGCCAGCCAGGTCTACAAAGTGAGTCCAGGACAGCCAAGGCTACACAGAGAGACCCTGTCTGGAAAAACTAAAAAGAAAGGAAGGAAGGAAGGAAGGAAGGAAGAAAGAAAGAAAGAAAGAAAGAAAGAAAGAAAACATCAGAGCTAGCACGGGTTCTAACGTCCAGCTTGACTGAACGTCTTCTAGACCCTCAGAGCCCTGTGCGTTTGTATCATTAAGATCACTGGCAACGCCGGGGAAAGATGCTGCATTGTCATGGGTGCTCCTGCCCCTCACTGTGGGTCTGTGGGTGATAGTGGTGCTGGGGGAGGGTTTGGAGCATGAGTTGCTCCTGCCCCGGTTAAAAGTCCCCACCCATCATCCTGCGGTAGGCAGCATCTCACCTGTCACTCACCAACACTCGCCCCTGAACCAAGGGCCGAGAAGCCGTCTTTTCTCTTCAGACTAAGCGATCTCCAAGCAATAAACCACACGTAAACCCACCCCGAATGACCCTAATTAAATTCAGTGGGTAAAAATCAAAGTAGGAAAGGGGTTGTTAGCAAAAAGAAGGGTTTGTGCAGCACAGAGTGGGAGGAGAGAGAGGAAGGGGGGGGGGCGGAGGTTCACAAGTGACAAAGATCCAGGATATGTGCACATTAAATTGTCAAAGGAACAGGACACTCTCCACAGCTACGTGGAGAGCGGGGACTGACTCTGGCATGAACTCTGGTGCCCCGTATTTGACCACCTCCCCTTGGTGGGGAGGCCTGATGGCACTCAAAGAAAGAATAAGCAGGCTACCAAGATGAGATTTGATAGCCTATGGCCATATAGTGGGGGAGGAGGTCCCCCTCAGTCTTAGACCTGGGGGCGGGGGGGGGGGGGGCGGGGAGGAATAGGGCGAAAGCGGGAGGGAGGGAGGAACAGGAGGATACAAGTGACGGGATAACAACTGAATTGTAATCTGAATAAATCAATTAAATAAATTAATTGATTAAAGAAGAAACGTAATAAATTGCGAAACGATTTTTTTTTAAATAAAATAAATAGCATGTTGGTTTGACCTTTCTCACACGTGGGACACTTGTGTCTGGGTGTGGTGACACACTGGTCATTACATTCAGGAGGCTAAGGCAAGAGAATCGTGAGTTGGAGGCCAAGCTAAAAAAAAAAAAAAATCAGGGAGACCCCCCCCTACTCAAAAAATAAGTTAACACAAAGCTCTCTTCACAGGGACGTTACGTGCCATGAGGACAAGCTTCTCTGCCATGTGGTATGAAAGAGGGATGCCGTTTCCTTGAAGACAGGGAGGAAACAGGCTGTAGGTCTTCAAAGATCAAAGACAGCTCCAAGGTGCAGGAAGCCTAGCCTTGCATCACCCTAGAAGGAGCTTGGATCACAAGATAGATGCAGTTGATCTGGCTGACCTGAGGTGTCTGGACCAGTCCTGTTCTTTATTTAATCTGACTTTCTTGCATGAGGAGAATGGCTGGAGCGTGGGAAGATGGCTGCACTGGGGACAAGGACAGAGGATGCTAGTGTCAAGCCCAAAGCGGAAAGTCTTGTGCATGGTTTATTATTATTATTATTATTATTATTATTATTATTATTATTATTATTATTATTATTATTCATTTTAACCTACAGGTTGGAATCTAATTTTTAAACTTTGCTGGAACTCGTGTTTTTAAAAACAAATTTAAAAAACATCTTAAAAGGATACTTATAATAATAAAACTTTGACCAGTGTCTTCCAAGTAGTTTGGTTCAATAATTTATAAGTGTTTCGAAATACAGCCTGGAGTGTAAAGACCGGAAAGCCCCGAGCCCACCCTGTGTGTATGAAGTGTAGATCTGGCTTTGTTGTTTCGGATTCCTTTGGGTTTGGGTTCGTTTTGAAGATCAGATAGTGGTCACTCTGAAAGGTTGAAGCCAAGAGTTTCTAACTATGATATTTACTGTAGAACATTCAACAGCTATTTTAAAAAATTGATTGATTGATGGGTGATTGATTGACACAACTGAATTTGCCATTGATGGGGGGGAAGGGATGTCTTTTAAAAGCCAGGGAGTAACAAATACAAGGTCCACCAGTGTGATCTCCACAGCCATGGGGAGGGACAGAGGAGTGGGGCTTACAGTCGCTGCCTCAGCTCTCTCATTAAAGGCGAGACCACAGGTGCTGATTAGTTATTAGAAAAGAAGTGGTCATTAAACATGAAGTCC
>NC_140502.1:22384114-22463033 GCF_964271855.1 Acomys minous | reverse complement strand
CATTAAACATGAAGTCCCACGTGCGAAGCCCCAGCACAGAGACTGGTAAATGCCTCGCCAGCTGCTGGAATAAACTGATAAGCACTCCCTACCCCACCCCCCTCCTCCTGCCCTGTCACGCCTTCCCTTTGTCCTGGAACGCATCAGGCTAATCTCTTCTGCTGGCAGAAGCAATACCCTATCGGTGGATGCCTCTGACATTTTTTTTCCCCCTTCTCTTCTGGAACGGACAAGCCCCAAGGAGTGAAGTTCTACACGCTTACACCTCGACTCCTCTACACCTCTCACGCTCCAAGCGCGCGGCGGGGGGGGGGGGGGGGGCGAACCTCACCTATCAAGGATCAGCATCTATGTCACCTGTCACTCAGCCACCTTCCCACCTGATGCCACAGCCTGGAAGGAGTCCCTCGCTCTTCCCGCTGAGTGACCTCCCAAAGCAAACACGGGGGCTAAACTAAGCTCACGGGCCTCACACCCTGCGCGTGTGTCACCTGCATGAAGGAGTTGAGGAGGCCTCTTCTGTCCATCTGCAAGACGTTCCCCAAGATGGGCAGAGGACGGGGTCCTGGAGGAAGACGGCCACGGGTCTTCGGGTGACCCCTGACTAAGAGTAAGAAGAAGCCCGCGAGGAGAGCCAGGAGGAGAAGGACACTGGGCTCCATGACTATGGTCTAGCCACCGCTGGCTTCCCTGCACACTCCAGCTGGACCTTTTATGCTGACGCCGCCCTTGCCCTCGGTTATGCAACATCAGCTGTTCCCGCCTCCTGTCTCTCATGGTCCAAGAGTGTGAGCACCCAGACTTCCTGCTTGAGCTACTGGTGACCTGGGCACTCCTCTATTCACACACACACACACACACACACACACACACACACACACACACACACACGATGTTGGCAAAGGAGATTATGAAACAGATACACCCAAAAAGAAAGGGGGGCCATTGGGAGTAATGTGTCTTGATTTCTAGGGGTGGGTGTGCACTTGTCAGCTCAGTTCTGTCTGTTTATTTACTCAGGTATGAACCTGTGTGTGCTGCACAGGTGGAGGGATGCTCCTTACGTGAATGCGCGCGCGCGTGTGCTTCTGTGTTTGAGAGCCCATGTGCTGGCTAGCCTGTCGCTGCATGTATATTCTTAAAATTCGGAGGCTTCTCTGCGCGTTCTGAGTGTCACGGGTGAGCATCATTACCTGTGCATGACAAGAATCGCGCTGCGTGATTCCGCATCTGTCTCCGAGGGTCCGCTCCTCAAGTCCGTCTTAGGAAGGCCTGCAGATGTGATTTCTCCAGAGTCGCCACCATCATAGTCTCTGGCAGTGACAGCCACAGAAGGGAGAGAGACAAGACAGAAGGAGAGGAAGGAGCCCCGGGAGCAGTGGAGCTCAGGAGCCAGGTGGAGAGAGAGGCCGAAACCTGGCAGAGGAGCAGCTGGGGCCTCTGGGTCTCTGCGCTGGCAAGCTTTTTATGTCAACTTGATACAAGCTAGAGTCGTTTGAGAGGAGGGAACGTCAACTGAGAAGTGCATCCATAGACTCACACTGTGGAGCACTTCCTTGACTAGCGGTGGATGTTTTGTGAGAGGGCCCAGCCCGTTGTGGGAAACGCGCCACCCGCCACCCGCAGTGGGTTGGTCCTGGGTTCTATAGAGAAGCCATCTGAGCAAGCCAATAAGAGGCACCCTTCAAGGCCTCTGCATCAGCTCCTGCCTCCAGGCTCCTCCTGCCTTGTGTCCCTGCCCCGACTTCCCTGGATGATAAACTGTAAAGTGGGAATGCAAGCAAAATAAAGCCCCTTTCCTTCCTAAGTTGCTTTCGGTCATAGTGTTTCCTCTCAGAGATAAAAGCCCTGACTATGATAGTTTTGGATCACTATGACTGATGGTGAATGGTTCCCTTTGTCCTCCACGCTGTCTTCCCTGCACAGGAAGCTCTCTAAACCTTCCTTCCTGCTGTCTCTCCCTCACAGTGCCTCCATCCCCCCTGCACTACTGCCTCTCCCTCACAGTGCCTCCATCCCCCCCTGCACTGCTGCCTCTCCCTCACAGTGCCTCCATCCCCCCCTGCACTGCTGCCTCTCCCTCACAGTGCCTCCATCCCCCCTGCACTGCTGTCCCTCACAGTGCCTCCATCCCCCCTGCACTGCTGTCCCTCACAGTGCCTCCACCCCCCCTGCACTGCTGTCCCTCCCTCACAGTGCCTCCATCCCCCCTGCACTGCTGTCCCTCACAGTGCCTCCATCCCCCCTGCACTGCTGTCCCTCCCTCACAGTGCCTCCATCCCCCCTGCACTGCTGTCCCTCCCTCACAGTGCCTCCATCCCCCCTGCAGTGCTGTCTCTCCCTCACAGTGCCTCCATCCCCCCTGCAGTGCTGTCTCTCCCTCACAGTGCCTCCATCCCCCCTGCACTGCTGTCTCTCCCTCACAGTGCCTCCATCCCCCCTGCAGTGCTGCCCCTCCCTCACAGGGCCTCCACCCCCCCTGCACTGCTGTCCCTCACAGTGCCTCCATCCCCCCTGCACTGCTGTCCCTCCCTCACAGTGCCTCCATCCCCCCTGCACTGCTGTCTCTCCCTCACAGTGCCTCCATCCCCCCTGCACTGCTGTCCCTCCCTCACAGTGCCTCCATCCCCCCTGCACTGCTGTCTCTCCCTCACAGTGCCTCCATCCCCCCTGCACTGCTGTCCCTCCCTCACAGTGCCTCCATCCCCCCCTGCACTGCTGTCCCTCACAGTGCCTCCATCCCCCCTGCACTGCTGTCCCTCACAGTGCCTCCATCCCCCCTGCACTGCTGCCCCTCCCTCACAGTGCCTCCATCCCCCCTGCACTGCTGTCCCTCACAGTGCCTCCATCCCCCCTGCACTGCTGTCCCTCCCTCACAGTGCCTCCATCCCCCCTGCAGTGCTGTCCCTCCCTCACAGTGCCTCCATCCCCCCCTGCACTGCTGCCCCTCCCTCACAGTGCCTCCATCCCCCCTGCACTGCTGTCCCTCCCTCACAGTGCCTCCATCCCCCCTGCACTGCTGTCCCTCACAGTGCCTCCATCCCCCCTGCACTGCTGTCCCTCCCTCACAGTGCCTCCATCCCCCCCTGCACTGCTGCCCCTCCCTCACAGTGCCTCCATCCCCCCTGCACTGCTGTCCCTCACAGTGCCTCCATCCCCCCTGCACTGCTGCCCCTCCCTCACAGTGCCTCCATCCCCCCTGCACTGCTGTCCCTCACAGTGCCTCCACCCCCCTGCACTGCTGCCCCTCACAGTGCCTCCACCCCCCTGCAGTGCTGTCCCTCCCTCACAGTGCCTCCATCCCCCCTGCACTGCTGTCCCTCCCTCACAGTGCCTCCATCCCCCCCTGCACTGCTGCCCCTCCCTCACAGTGCCTCCATCCCCCCTGCACTGCTGTCCCTCCCTCACAGTGCCTCCATCCCCCCTGCACTGCTGTCCCTCCCTCACAGTGCCTCCATCCCCCCTGCACTGCTGTCCCTCACAGTGCCTCCACCCCCCTGCAGTGCTGTCCCTCCCTCACAGTGCCTCCATCCCCCCTGCACTGCTGTCCCTCCCTCACAGTGCCTCCATCCCCCCCTGCACTGCTGCCCCTCCCTCACAGTGCCTCCATCCCCCCTGCACTGCTGTCCCTCCCTCACAGTGCCTCCATCCCCCCTGCACTGCTGCCTCTCCCTCACAGTGCCTCCATCCCCCCTGCAGTGCTGTCTCTCCCTCACAGTGCCTCCATCCCCCCTGCACTGCTGCCTCTCCCTCACAGTGCCTCCATCCCCCCTGCACTGCTGTCTCTCCCTCACAGTGCCTCCATCCCCCCCCCCTGCAGATTCTGTGTTACAGGATGCAAAGACCATCCTAATCTGTTCTCTGCTGGCAAGGCCCATGCTGCTGAGTAATAACATGACACAGGGGTCAGCAACTGTTCTTCCTAAGACTGGGGGAGAAAGATAAAGAGGAAATTGAATGTTTTAACGTAGCCCACCGCCACTACAGTGATGACTTTGACCCACACGCAAAGTGTTCTGCTTTGAATGTGAAATCTTTCTCTGAGTTTCATGTCTCAATACTTTGTACCTAACTGATAATACTATTTGAGAGCTTGGCAGTTCACTCAAGAGGTAATCCCTGCAAGAAAGAAGTATACTGTTGGAAACCACCTAATGAGTCACAACTTCAGTGCATGTGATGCCCTCTGTCTTTTCTCTCTATCGCCTCTTCTTCCTCCTCCTCCTCCTCCTCCTCCTCCTCCTCCTCCTCCTATCTGCCATATATAGGAATGACCCCAAGCTCCCACATCTAGACCAAAAACCCAAGTACCATACCTCCCCTGCCATGAAACTAAGAGAAAATAAGTATTTTCTCTCAGTTGCTTTGCAGCAGGAATTTGGCCACATCAACAAGAAAAAAAAAAACTGATGCAGAAAATTGGTACCAGGAGTGGGCTTGTTATGATAAACATGACCATATTCCTCAGTGGCTGGAATCCTTGTCCGTCGGGGCTCCAGGCTTGACATGGGAGCTTGTGGCTGGTTGCCTAACAGTGGCAGAGGAGAAGCAAGAGAGAAAGAGACAAGTCAGAATCCAGCCCAGGTTATAACCCATCATACGATCTGTCTAAGTCACCTACTTCCGCCACTCAGGCCTCTTATCCTACAGATTCCATAATTCTCCAAAACAGAACCACCTGTTGTGGACCAAACGTTCAAGCATGCATTTGGGGCAACATTAGTAATCAACCTATAACATAAAGGTAAAGCCTGTATGACTTTATCAAATATTAAGATCCCACTTCTTAACATTGTTATAATGACATTTAAATTTCAACATGGGTTTTGGAGATGACTTTCAAACTACAGCCTTCTACCCTGCATTCTCTCTCTGTGTCTGTCTGACTCTGTCTCTCTCTCTCTCTGTCTCTCTCTGTCTCTGTCTCTCTCTCTCTCTCTCTCTCTCTCTCTCTCTCTCTCTCTCTCTCTCTCTCTCTCTTCTCCCTGTCTCTGTCTCTGTCTGTCTGTCTGTCTGTCTGTCTGTCTCTCTCTCTCTCTCTCTCTCTCTCACACACACACACACACACACACACACACACACACACTACATAATATACGTTTATTCCATGCCAATAAACCCCAAGTTTTATTTTGCTGACAACCTTTCACACAAACAACCATTTATCTTGTGGACTTTACTATTTGTGTTGGAAAATATAAAGTGGTATAAACTTGTATAGCTCATTTAGATGGCTCACGGGAGGCTGTACACATGACTGTGCCTTAGAACGAGAATTTTCTCTTCTCTCTGTTGTAACTCGTTTCTTATCGTGACATCTGACAGAACTAATAACAAGTGATGAACCATCAGGTCATGTTGACTCATCTGCAAAGGAAGAGAAACTGAGGGAGGACCATATAAACAACCCTGGTGTCTACAGAAGTCTCACATCACAGAGATATTACAGGACAAGATCATCTGGGCACATGGCTCACTTGGGCGACTCCTTGCCTAGAATGCGCTGCCTTCTGGGTTTTTTTTGTTTTTTTTTTTTGTCTTCAGCATTGCATAAAGTGAGTGTGGTAGCAATAAACAGGGGAGGCAGAGAACAAAACTTGTCTGGAGATGTGGCCAAGTTGATGGAGTCTTTACCCAACATGCACCAACTTCTGGGTTTCAGCCTCAGCACTGCATAAAGTGGGTGTGGTGGCACATGCATACAATTGCATCACTCTGGAAATGGAGGAGGAATTTAAAATCAGTTTAAAAGCCATAACTATCACACTTTAGACTGGCGTTCCCCGAGTAGTTTCAACTAAAGAAATTTTAGGTTTCAAAGACGCCAAGCCATCAACATCAGCATGGCTCAGTGGCCAAGGAGCACTCCAGGCACACAGTCCTCCCAACACGTAAGTGGTCATTGGGATAATATTGAACCATGTCTTCCCTCTTTCAGAGACAAAGTCTAATGTAGCCCTGACTGCTCTTGAACTCACTTTGTTGCCAAGGATGCCTTTGAACTTTTGATCCCCCTGTCTCCATATCCCATCCTGGGAATACAAGTCTGAGTCTCCATGGTGTTAACCAATGAGTGACAAAAATACAAGCCACGGTTTCATGCAGGCTACACAAAACAGAGTTCTATCAGTGGAGCTACAGCCATGGTTTCTCGTTTGTCCTTTTATTATGTTTTCTTTTACTTTGGAAAAAGAATCTCACTGTATATCCCAAGCTGGCTTTGAACCCCTGGTCCTTGTGCCTTTACCTCCCAAGTGTCAGGACTACAAGTTTGTGACACCATACCCAGGACTCACTTCTATAGCTCAGACTAGCCTTCAGATTGTGGTCAACTTGCCTCAACTTCTGAAGTAGCTAGGTTCGGAAGGCAATGTCACCAGGCCTGACTATGCTGGGTTTTTTTTTTTAATATACTATGCTTAAAACCTGGTGTGCAGGCAGGTGTGGTGGTGCACGGCTTTAATCCTAGCACTCAGGGAGACAGAGGTAGGCAGATCTCTGTAAGTTTAAGGATAGCCTGGTCCACAAAGCGAGTCCAGAACAGCCAAGGCCACACAGAGGAGACCCTGTCTCAAAACGCAAACAAACAAAAATCTGGTGTGGTTTTTGGCAATAATAGACTGTCTTAATTGAGAACCTAAATTTTCTTCAAAGATTTTTTTTCTTTTTTGAAAAAAAAAAAACCTTGGATTTATACTTAGAGTTCATGAAACCTCCCACTAAAAAAAAAAAAAAAAGAAGAAGAAGATTCCCATAACTCTGATGTTCCAAGAATATCTGAAGTTTTCCAAATAGTTGAGCTAAGTATCGATTTCAAAACTGAGCTGGTTTAAATTTGCATTTCACTGACAGCATCACATTTGTCTTAGTTAAGATTTCTGCTGCTGTGAAGAGGCAGGTGACCAAGGCAACTCTTGTAAAGAAAAGCATTTCATTGGGGCTGGCATACAGTTTAGAGGTTTAGTCCATTATCAGTCAACCCAGGCAGACGCAGTGCTGGAGAGGAACTGAGAGGTCTACATCTGGACGCAAGGGCAGCAGGGAGAGAGAGTTGAGAGCCACTGGGCCTGGGTGGATCATCAGAAACTTCAAAGCCAGCTCCCCAGAGACCAATTTCCTCCAACAAGACCACGCCTCCTAATAGTGCCACTACCTATGAGCCTGGGGGGGGGGGGCGGCATTTTCTTTTTTTTTCTGTTTCTCTTTTTGTTTGTTCTGTTTTGGGTTTGTTTTGTTTTGTTTTGTTGTTTTTTTGAGACAGGGTTTCTCTGTGTAGCCTTGGCTGTCCTGGACTGCTTCTGTAGACCAGACTGGCCTCAGACTCACAGAGATCCACCTGCCTCTGCCTCCCACGAGCTGAGATTAAAGGCGTGAGCCGCCGCCGCCACTGCCAGCACCCAGCTGTGGGTCCTCTGTTTCCGTTCAAACCACCACACATTTGAAATGCACTGGATGGTTGGGCTCTTTATTTGCTCCTCTTAGACAAGGTCTCCCTATGGATCCCATGCTAGACTTGAAAACATTAATATTCTCCTCTCAGCTTCCCCACTGCTGGGACTACAGACGTGCGGTGCCACATCTGGAACATTCCGCATGTTTGATGATCATGTTTGAAAAGCAGCAATCGTATGTATAATGTCGTTCTAATCCACTGTGTGGTCTTAGACACGGCTCCTAGCCACTCTGTGCTCCTTCTGTTAACAGGTGAAGGCAAAGACCTCCAGGAAAGTGTGAGGGCTTGTGTCAGTTACGGCATGGATTGCCCTTCGTGGCTCCCACTGGGAATCCTGGGCGGGGATGGTGACATAAATCCAGTGCCAGATCACCCAGCTTGGCAGGAGCAAAGTCCCGGTGTCAGTCAAGTTGATGTTGGCACCTTGTCAAGGTCAGAAAAGTACAGACTCCGTGTTTCAAATCACTGTGGATTTCTGACCTTCCTCCTGGGTCGCTGGAGTTTAACTCTGCCGTCCACCCATGTCCTGGGTCCAGACAGGGTGAACATCGCAAGAAAAGTGCTCTTCTCTCCTCCCTTGCCCAGTCTCTCTCAGACAAATGAAGTCTTGTTAAGAAAGAAAGTTCCTAGGATGGCCAGGGCAGCCCAGGATTCTCTTCTCAGCCTTAGGGAGGCTGAGAGTAAGCATCAGTCCTTAGGGAGGCTGAGAGTAAGCATCAGTCCTTAGGGAGGCTGAGAGTAAGCATCAGTCCTTAGGGAGGCTGAGAGTAAGCATCAGTCCTTAGGGAGGCTGAGAGTAAGCATCAGTCCTTAGGGAGGCTGAGAGTAAGCATCAGTCCTCCGGGCAGGCCGGGAAGTAAGCATCAGTCCTTCCGCGTGGCCCGGGGTCCCATGTCCTGTGGGTCAGTCCAGGCACTGCTTGCCTCCAGACCAAAAAAAAAAAAAGCCGGACCTTCTCTGGTGTATGGAAAACTAATCTTCCAGCAGTATCTGCTGAAATGTAATTTCTCCTCCAGATTGGTTTTGTAACTTCTAAAAATCAGTTTAGCGTGTGTGTGCAGCTCAGTGTCTTTCACTGAGGTGAGGATGCCAGGGCATTCAGCACATCTTACAAAAGCATGTCATCTCAGGGCCTCACCCAGAAAAGACGAGGAAGACACGGCGGGGGGGGGGGGGGGTGATGGGGCTCACTACTCGGTAAGAGTGTTAGGCTGGAGAGATGGCTCAGAGGTTAAGATGCTCTTCCAAAGGTCCTGAGTTCAATTGCCAGCAACCACATGGTGGCTCACAACCATCTATAATGAGACCTTCTGTTGTGCAGGAGTACATGCAGGCAAAACCACTGTATACATAATAAATAAATCTTTAAAAAAAAAAAAAAAGAGTGGGCATAGCAAACAGGAAGCCTTCCCACCAGGCCCCATCAAACCTTTAAACATGTGGGCCTTTAGCATCGCTGTGTAGCTACTTCCTGTGACTTGAAACATTCTCTCCTGGAAGGAGAAAGGAAGGAAACACAGGAAGCTATAGAAAGCCATAAGGCTCAAAAAAAAAAAAACTCAAAAAGCTATAAAACTCACAAAGCCCTCTCTGTAGTTACCTAAGCAATGAGCGATGAGCGACGAGGACAGAGAGAGGCACTCTCCAGTGCAACTGCCTGCTAATGGTGCATGGAGCGCCAAGGATGTAGCATTGATGAGCCATTGCCTATGCTGGGATGGGTTTGGGGGTCAGGGATGAGACTACAGCTACCTTTTAATTAATCATGCTCCTGCAAGGAACCGCCAATAAACTCATTGGTTCACCAAGCTACAAGGTTAGAAAAGACTGTTGCCATGCTGCCCTATGTGGGGTTAGGAGGCATGTGCCCATGACTCCCTGGAAGCCTACAACAAAGGAGACAGCTCCAAAACTACAGCAAGCAGTAAGCAGCGTCAACTGAAGAGTCTTTATAGGCATCCACTACCAGAGTGACGCGATTCCTTCATTCTTCGTCCACTGTATAACTTACTGGGCCTCTAAATGTATTTATAATAAACAATATATGCATGAGGGCTGCTCTTAAATACAACCTAACATTTTAATCTGTATCTAATGAGTACAGACACGGTTGGGTGTAAGTCCAAGTGCAATTTATTTGTCCCATGTGCTCTCCCCAGCCTTTTTTTTTTCCCTTCTCCCCTGTCTTCTTTCATCTTAAGTATTTTTCGTGATTCCGATGTATAACCTCACCTATTAATCATAGCTCTTGTTCTGTTGTCACTGTTAGTCCTTTAAGGTACAAAGTATAAATCGTCAGCTTTATCAGGTGTTCTTATGGCCCCAGCTGGCCCACTGGCTGCTTGCTCTTTTCATTATCGCTTTAGGTCCATAGTGTACATCTCTAACTTATCACAGCTGGTCTCCTGGCGATGTGGTACTACTCCACGGGACACCTGAGAACACCCTGGGCCCTGGGACTGTTCTTTTCACATGTTTTACCCTCATATGTGGTACAAACTTTATGCAGGGGGCTATAAAGATGGCTCAGAGGCTAAGAGCACATGATGATATGTCAAAGGACCTGAGTTCAATTCCCAGCACCCACATGGTGTCTCATAACTACCTTTAGCTTCAGTCCCAGGGGACCTGCTACCCCCGTCTGGCCTCTGCAAGGGCCAGGTATGCGTGTAGCACACAGACATACATCCAGGCAAACCATTCATAAACATATAATAAAGTAATTTTTAATCAAACTTTTCCACAGAAAAGTGCCTCTCTTACCCTTCATCAAAGAAGCTCCTTTGAGATCATTACAAAAAGACAGAACTAGTCAAACACAGAGATCAGCTGACCAAGGGGCACCCGTCCTCAGTAAATAAACTCACAAAATAACCTCTATATTTAAGGCTCAGGAAACATCACAAGAACACTGCAAGAACCAGAGGACCAAGGCCAGGTGATGGTGGTGCACCCCTCTAATCCCAGCACTCGGGAGGCAGAGGCAGGTGAGTCGCTGTGAGTTCGAGGCCAGCCTGGTCTATAAAGTGAGTCCAGAACAGCCAAAGCTACACAGAGAAACCCTGTCTCAAAAAAAAAAAACCAGAGGACCAAGACAGCCACCTAGAGGGCTGGAGAGATGGCTCAGTGGTTAAGAGCACTGTCTGCTCTTCCAAAGGTCCTGAGTTCAATTCCCAGCACCCACATGGCAGCTCACAACTGTCTGTAACTCCAGTTCCAATGGCTCTGACACCCTCACACTGTTTCAAGATAACCTCTCCTAAAAGAAAAAGTGGAGGACAAAGAGGAAGAAGGGGAGGAAGGAGAGGAAGGAGAGGAAGGGGAGGAAGAGGAGGAAGGAGGGGAAAGGGAGGAAGAGGAGGAAGGGGAGGAAGGGTAAGAAACTGCTTTTAGATTTCCTCTTATCCCAGCCAGAGTGACCAGGACTAATAAAGCAAACGGCAGCCAAAGCTGGCAAGGACTCAGGGAAAGGGAGCACTTATCCGTGGCTGATGGCAGTGCCCACTAATCCAGCCACTATGGGAAACACCATGGAGGCTCCTCAGCAAGCCGAAACTAGATCTTCCACAAGACCCCAACTACGCCACCCTTGAGCATCTACCCAAAGGACTCTCCATCTTACTTCAGGGACATTTGCTCATCCATGCCCACCATTGCTCTAGTCATGACAGCCAGAAATTGGAAACAACCAAGATGTCCGTCAACTGATGAGTGGACAGCGAAAGTGTGGTTCATTTACACAGTGAAATAGTATCCAGCTGTTAAAGGTATGAATTATGACATTTTTTTTCAGGTAACTAATGGGACTAGAAATGGTCAGCTGGAGTGGGTGAGGTAACCGAGACCCAGAAAGTCTAACATTGCATGTTTTCTCTTCTATGTGGCCTTTATTTTAATAATTTATTTTATGTTATGTGCACTGGTGTGAGGGTGTCAGACCCATTGGGACTGGAGTTACAGACAGTTGTGAGCTGCCATGTGGGTGCTGGGAATTGAACTCAGGACCTTTGGAAGAGCAGACAGTGCTCTTAACCACTGTGCCATCTCTCCAGCCCTCTAGGTGGCTTTTGTGCTTTAGATATGAATGCTTCATGTAGAACACCCACAGAGGTTAAGTAGCTGGTAAGAGACCATGGGGGGAGGGGGTCTTCAGTGAAGGGGGCAGAGCATACAGTGTTAGGAAGAAGTAAACAGGAATTAGACGAAGGGGAAGGCGTGGGAGAGTCGAACAGAGGAGGAAATTGAGAAGGGATGACTAGGGCTGGAGAGAGATGGCTCAGAGGTTAAGAGGACTGACTGCTCTTCCAGAGGTCCTGAGTTCGATTCCCAGGAGCCACATGGTGGCTCACAACCATCTATAATGTGATCTGGTGCCCTCTTCTGGCCTACAGGTGTGCATGCAGATAGAACACTGTGTACTTAATAAATAAATCTGAAGAAGAAGGAGAAGGAGAAGAAGAGATGACTAACACTAAATGCCTTTTGAAAAGCCATATGGAAGCCTGCGACTGTGGAAGCTTCATAACGTATATGCATATATTAAAGGCGTTTACATGGAGTTGTTCTATAGTAAGGGAGACGATACCCCAAGTAGGTGTCGTGTGAATAGGCACCAAATACAACTCCCAGTAACAAGAAGAGGTTTTTTGTTTTTTTGTTTTTTTGTTTTTTTGGTCAAACAGGTCCCGTAGACAGCCCTCCAAACATTACGGACTGTTTCCAGTGCTATCGGTTGCTTTTCATGTCTTGACAGTAAAACCCTGTTGCTGAGGACACCACATTCTTACAGTATAGAACACGGAGAGATCTGGCTGCTCCTCGTCTTTAAGCTCCGTAGTGCGAGAAGATGCTCTACGCGCTACCGTAGGAGAAAAGTAACCGTCAGCCTTCCCCGGGTAGAAGCCCTGTGAGCTATAACAACGGCCTGCCTGCACTGGGGCCACAGTGGCATGAACGTCAGGGGAGGGACAACCTATTGTTTAATTAGGTCCAAGGCCCCACTCTGCACACTTGCGTGGGGGGGGGGGGGTATTGTGTGGGGGTGTGGGAGACCATAAGTGTGTCACCATGTGTGTATCACTGTGTGTCCTGACATTGTTTGCCGTCTCCCCCCTCTGCCTCTCCTCCGGGACAGCCATCAGCAAGGTGAGGCCATCCTAGCAGGACTCAGGCCCGAACTGCCCCATTATATGGGAATCGTGTTCACACCGGCTGTTCCTTCTCTGTTTAAAGTGAGCCACCAACAGCTCGCAGAGGCAAACAAACCTATCTTACTGATAGTCCTGACCCGGGTGGAGGTGTGGCTAAAACAGAGGTGAGGAGGTCAGAGAGAGGCGGCGGCTGTGTACGAGTCTAAAAGTCAAAGCTTCCAGCAACTGCCACACACATACACACCCTCTTCATGGGACAGGACCGACAGAATACACCCTGACCTTTGCACACTCATGAACTTGGAAAGATGCCATCGTGGACTTTGATGAACCCACAACCTTGTTCTTACTGTTCAACACGGGTCCTCATCCCAACCCCGGGAGCATGGTGGGAAATCATGGTGCGCTTTACACAGAATGCTCCACTTAGTTCTTCCTCTTGCCCCCACCCCCACCCCGGTCCCCCACCACCACCACCACTACCACCACCACCACAGGAGGCTGTTGCTGCCCAAACTGAACTTGAAAGGTTTTTAAAACATGAAAAGAGGACACAGAGGGGAGGGGTTAGTGAAGGGGGGTGCTTCCAGGACAGGGGCTCTCAACCTCCTAACGCTGTGACCCTTTAACACAGTTCCTCATGTTGTGGTGGACCCCCCCCCCCCGCAAGCCACAAAGCTATTTTCTCTCGTGCTTCACAACTGTAATTTTGCTACTCCTACGGATCACACCATAAATACCTGATATTCAGGATATCTGACCCCGTGACCCCTGTGAAACGGTCACTCGACACCCAGAAGGGACTGCAACCCACAAGTTGAGAATCACTCTTCTAGAAGGAGACGGCCCAAGGGTGGGAATGTGATTAAAATGACATTGTATAAAATTCTCAAAGAACTAATCTTGAGGAAAATAAGTCAAGTGCTGTTGTCCTCCCCCATGTTATTGGTGAAATAGTGGAGGACAGGAGAGGTGGACATCTTGCCTCCCGGCCCCACTTTGGTCTAAAAGTAAAGTCAGGTATCAAACCCAATCTGGCTCAAAGGCCTGATAATAGAGAGTGTGAGGTAGACATACAAAAGACAACAAGAGGTGAAGAGAGAGGATTCTAGGGAGTCCCATGGGTGGATAAACAAAAAAGAGGCAGGGCTAGAGACAATATACAGATATTTTTCGGCTGGGGACATGGCTCAACTGAGAGAGTGACTGCCCAACATGCATGAAGTCCTGGGTTCCATCTCTAGCCTGGTATAGCCCAGATTGATGGTTATGTAGTGAGTCCTGGGGTAGCCTGAGCTAATGAGGCCCTATCTCAAAAAAAGAAAAAAAAAGAGAGAAAAGAAAAACAGACTCCTTACCCACAGGATGGATACTGCTGGTGGAAATTAAAAACGGCTCGCTGAGACAGAGGCCAATAGCAGCTCCCCAAATTCAGCGTCTTAACTTTTTCTTCCACTGGTGAATTTATCTTTACATCCCTAGCACCACTTCCCGGGGACTCCATTAGGAAGGGCTTGTGAGTCATAATAAAGCATTAAAAAAATTTTTTTTCAATTCTGAGAGACCTGAGTCCTCATCACAGTTTGTTCTGTTCTGTTTTACTGGAGAGACCTGGGGAATTGCCTGCCTGCTCAACTTTGAGCTTTAAATTTCCTCAGCTGGAATTTTTAAGGATGTTGATGTTAGGGATGCATCGTGAGGTGGGGATGAGTGCTAGCAACCATGGGACTAGGGGTTCTGTAGGTGCCCACATGGAGGCGTGGGAAGATAAAGATATCCTGATAAAGATACAGCAAGCTGGGGGAGCTGGGGACAGGGTGAGGTGACAGTTTGAGGATGTTTTATCAGCATTTATGTCTGCATCACATGTGTGTGGTACCCACAGAGGCCAGAAGAAATGTACTCCCTGGACCTGGAGTTACAGATGGTTATGAGGCACCATATGGGATCAATTCAGGGTCCTCTGCAAGAGTAACCAGTGCTTTTAAGCACTGAGACATCTAGCTACTGTCTGGCTTTGTGCTTTTTAGCTGTGGTCCTGTACTAGAATCCTCCAGTGAGGGGCTGGGGCGTGGCTCAGTGGTAGAGCCCCTGCCTAGAATCCCCCAGTGAGGGGCTGGGGGCGTGGCTCAGTGGTAGAGCCCCTGCCTAGAATCCCCCCAGTGAGGGGCTGGGGGCGTGGCTCAGTGGTAGAGCCCCTGCCTAGAATCCTCCAGTGAGGGGCTGGGGTGTGGCTCAGTGGTAGAGCCCCTGCCTAGAATCCTCCAGTGAGGGGCTGGGGCGTGGCTCAGTGGTAGAACCCCTGCCTAGAATCCTCCAGTGAGGGGCTGGGGCGTGGCTCAGTGGTAGAACCCCTGCCTAGAATCCCCCAGTGAGGGGCTGGGGTGTGGCTCAGTGGTAGAGCCCCTTCCTAGGATCCCCTAGTGAGGGGCTGCGGTGTGGCTCAGTGGTAGAGCCCCTGCCTAGAATCCCCCAGTGAGGGGCTGGGGTGTGGCTCAGTGGTAGAGCCCCTGCCTAGAATACCTCAGTGAGGGGCTGGGGGCGTGGCTCAGTGGTAGAGCCCCTGCCTAGAATCCCCCAGTGAGAGGCTGGGGCTGTGGCTCAGCGGTAGAGCCCCTGCCTAGAATCCCCCAGTGAGGCGCTGAGGGCGTGGTTCAGTAGTAGAACCCCTGCCTAGAATCCCCCAGTGAGGGGCTGAGGGTGTGGCTCAGTGGTAGAGCCCCTTCCTAGAATCCCCCAGTGAGGGGCTAGGGGGCATGGCTCAGTGGTAGAGCCCCTGCCTAGAATCCTCCAGTGAGGGGCTGGGGTGTGGCTCAGTGGTAGAGCCCCTGCCTAGAATCCCCCAGTGAGGGGCTGGGGGCGTGGCTCAGTGGTAGAGCCCCTGCCTAGAATCCCCCAGTGAGGGGCTGGGGGTGTGGCTCAGTGGTAGAGCCCCTGCCTAGAATCCCCCAGTGAGGGGCTGGGGTGTGGCTCAGTGGTAGAGCCCCTGCCTAGAATCCCCCAGTGAGGGGCTGGGGGTGTGGCTCAGTGGTAGAGCCCCTGCCTAGAATCCCCCAGTGAGGGGCTGGGGGTGTGGCTCAGTGGTAGAGCCCCTGCCTAGAATCCTCCAGTGAGGGACTGGGGGCGTGGCTCAGTGGTAGAGCCCCTGCCTAGAATCCCCCGGTGAGGGGCTGGGGGTGTGGCTCAGTGGTAGAGCCCCTGCCTAGAATCCCCCGGTGAGAGGCTGGGGGCGTGGCTCAGTGGTAGAGCCCCTGCCTAGAATCCTCCAGTGAGGGGCTGGGGGCGTGGCTCAGTGGTAGAGCCCCTGCCTAGAATTCCCCAGTGAGGGGCTGGGGTGTGGCTCAGTGGTAGAGCCCCTGCCTAGAATCCTCCAGTGAGGGGCTGGGGGCGTGGCTCAGTGGTAGAGCCCCTGCCTAGAATCCCCCAGTGAGGGGCTGGGGTGTGGCTCAGTGGTAGAGCCCCTGCCTAGAATCCCCCAGTGAGGGGCTAGGGGTGTGGCTCAGCAGTAGAGTCCCCGCCTAGAATCCCCCAGTGAGGGGCTGGGGCGTGGCTCAGTGGTAGAGCCCCTGCCTAGAATCCTCCAGTGAGGGGCTGGGGGCGTGGCTCAGTGGGAGAGCCCCTGCATAGAATCCCCCAGTGAGGGGCTGGGGGTGTGGCTCAGTGGTAGAGCCCCCCTGCTTAGAATCCCCCAGTGAGGGGCTGGGGGTGTGGCTCAGTGGTAGAGCCCCCCTGCTTAGAATCCCCCAGTGAGGTGCCTTCCTCAGTTGCTCTCCACCTCATATACTATTCCATGCTTGTCACAGCACAGAAGTCATAACCAGATGCTAACACCACATTCCTGGTCTTCCCAACAATAACCATAAACCATCAGCTTCTATTATGTTATCCAATCTGAGATGGTCTCTTATGACAACAAAAAAAAACAAACTAAGAAAGTCTAATTTTTTTAAGACAGAGCCTCAGTATGTAGCCCAGGCTTGCCTCCAATTCACAACCATGTTGCCTCAACCTCGAAGGTGCTGGGATTATAGGTACATACCGCCATGCCGTGCTTAAACCACCTTAAACGAAACTGTCATCAGACACTGGCTCAAAAATTGCCTCTCTTCTGTTCCCTACCCAACACTCATGCCGTTGCCTCATCTAGAGCTAATCAGATCTTTCCACATGCCCTTGCTCGTGAGCCAGGGAATTTTCAGAAGACGGGGCTTGACCCTGCTTCTTATGTAACTCAGAGTGAGAGGAATTGTGCAAAGGACGCTGGCACAGAGAGTGGCCTGGAAACCCAGTTCCTAACATCTGCTCTCTGCTGGCCCCTGTTGGCGGTGACTCCATTGTAAGCATGAGTCTTCAGATCTATCGGATTGTCTGCCTGCCTGCCTTAATTACTAACAATCAGTCTTTCAAAATAACCCCAGTGTGGCCAATTGCATGGTCCCTAGTTACAGTCTAATTTGATTTTACACGACGTGGCTTCCTTTAAGGGAAAGTGGGGTTATGAATTTCAGAGAATGTAAACTCACAAGCAAGTTGCCTCTTAGAAGCGTGGACTCTTCTAAGACACAGAGAGATGCTTTTATTTTGTTGTTGTTGTTGCTGTTGCTTTTTTTTTTTTTTTTTTTTTGAGACAGGGTTTCTCTGTGTAGCCTTGGCTGTCCTGGACTCGCTTTGTAGACCAGGCTGGCCTCGAACTCACGGCGATCCGCCTGCCTCTGCCTCCCGAGTGCTGGGATTAAAGGTGTGCGCCACCACCGCCCAGCTAAGATGTCTTTATTAACTGTTCATTCTGTGCTATACAATACTAAAACGGTTTCATCGCCATTCAATCATGTGATCTTTTCATCTGTTTTTTTATCTTTTTTTTTTTTTTTTTTTTTTTTTTTTTTTGGTTTTTCGAGTCAGGGTCTCTTTGTAGCCTTGGCTGTTCTGGACTCACTTTGTAGACCAGGCTGGCCTCGAACTCACAGCGATCCGCCCAACTCTGCCTCCCGAGTGCTGGGATTAAAGGCGTGCGCCACCACGCCCGGCTGTTTTTTTATCTTATATTCCAATTTTTGTATTGTGTGCTAAGATGTGTGGGCAGAGGTCACAGGACAAACTATGAGACTACATCCTGATCTGAGGGATCAAACTCAGGCCGTCAGGCTTGGCATCAGGTATCCACACTCCCTTTTCATAGCTTTTAAGAAGTAAGTACTCTGGAGCTGGAGAGATGGCTCAGTGGTTAAGAGCACTGCCTGCTCTTCCAAAGGACCCAGGTTCAATTCCCAGCACCTACATGGCAGCTCACAACTGTCTGTAACTCCAAGATCTGACACTCTCACACCAATGCACATAGATTAAAATTAAATAAAATATTAAAAAAGAAGTAAGTACTCAAAAAGAAGAAGAAGAAGAAGAAGAAGAAGAAGAAGAAGAAGAAGAAGAAGAAGAAGAAGAAAGTACTAGGAGAAGAAAGTACTAGTAATTCCATTTTATAAGAGGGGAAGGGCCAGAATGTGCAATGTCCTTGTAGCAACTCTGTGCTGTGTCTTGCCTTGTTGCGTGGTGGTCAGTTAGAACCCTGGAGACAACTTTGGAGAAAGACTCTGGGAATTTTAGCACTGAGAGGTGACAAGAGGAGCAAGAGTTCAGCATAGCCCTGGGCTATATAGCAAGTTGAAGGTCAGCCTGGGCTGCATGGAACGCCACCTAAAAAATAAATCACTATTGACAGAAAAAAAAAAAATCCTTGTTCTCTCGGTCATCTGGAAACAGACAACCAGCAAAGTATCACAAAAAGAAAAGATGGTGCATGAGGCAGTGGTGGCGCACGCCTTTAATCCCAGCACTCGGGAGGCAGAGGCAGGCGGATCGCCGTGAGTTCGAGGCCAGCCTGGTCTACAAAGTGAGTCCAGGACAGCCAAGGCTACACAGAGAAACCCTGCCTCAAAAAAAAAAAAAAAAAAGGAAAGAAAAAAGAAAAGAAAAGATAGCGCATTAGGCAGTGCCGAGGGCAGAGAGGGATGGTGATTTTTCAGTGCAGAGGGGTGGGGGAAGCAGCCCTGACAGGGTGTTCAGTGGAATAAAGACCTAAGGGAAGTGGGCATGAGAAAGACTTGGACATTTCAGTGAAAGAATTCTGTGAAGAATGAATAGGAAACCCCAGACATGAGGGCCAGAGCCACGGGGTGTTCAAGAAGCAGGCTAGGAGGGAGCAAGGAGGAGAAGGGGGTGGGGCTACACAGAAAGGTCGAGAACCTTTCTCAAGGGCATCAGGCTGGGAGGCTGCAGGCTGTAGGCTTCAGTGGGAACCATGAGACTTCAGATCCCACTCTGGTTTTGAGGATGGAGCATCTCGTGTAGCCCATAGTAGCCTCGAACTTGTTATATAGCCCAGATTGGCTTTGAACTCCTGCTCGGACCTCCCAGGTGTCGGTTTTACACACATGAGCCTCCACACGATGGCTGCTTGCTTGCTTGCTTGCTTGCTTGCTTACAGGTGCTGGTTTTCACGGAGTCTGTTCCCCCAGCTCAGCCTGGGCCCTGGAGCCACTCTTCAGCACAGGATTGTTTTGCCGTCCAAACGAGCCAGCAAGGGCTCCTCCTTAACCTGCGTAAACACGATGCTCTCATAGGCCAAGTGTCTTCCATGTTGCATGTGGCGCAGTCTATCCTGAAAGCTGTAGAGGTTTGTAATTTCATCCTCGCTAACAACTCTAGGGGGACCATTCTGGGAGGGTGGGGGGGCAGCGACTCACCCTGTCTTTACTGCAAGAGAAAGCAGGGGTGGAGGGGGCGGGGCAGCTCTGCGGGCATTCCTAGCAGCAGGCCTCACTGGAATACTCCTTGAAGAGTAAGTACATAAACACCCCAGACAATAAACCTCTAATCCACAGGGGAATTTCTCTCAGTGCAAAGCCTTGAGATCAAGATGCATACTCTGGCTTCTCTGCACTACCCAGACCGGCTCGTCTCGGCCATGGCGCCGCTCAACAAGCTTCAGCTGCCATGCCAGGCCCTCCTAGGAGGACTCTGCGCTTTACGAGATCCTGTTCCCAAGAGGGCCCTGCGCGCTGGACGCTTCGTCCCCTAGTGCAATGGTGTTGAAGGATGGTAGCACTGCAGGAGACAGGCAGGAAAGGCTGGCATGGTAGGGCAACCCTGTCACCCCAGCACGGAAGGGGCAGAGGCAGGAGGTTTCACCCACTGGATTGAAACCAGGTAGGGCTGCCTAGTAAAGCCCCTGTCTAATAACAGCAGGGAAAGTGGCAGAAACAGTAGGTATCTGAGTTTGGTTCCCAGCACCTACACGACTTCCTGAAACCCCCAGCTCTGGGAGAGCTAACACCCTTTCCTGGCTTCTCAGGGCCAGGCATTTGTGCATGTCACACACGCACACTTACACACATACACACACGCACACACATACACATGCACACACACGCACACACATGCACAAACACCTAACTTAATACAAGGGGCTGGAGAGACGGCGCAGCAGTTTAAGCGCACTAGCTGCGCGTGCTGTCCTTGCAGAGGACGCAGGCTCAGTCGTTAGCACCCTGCCTGATGCTTCACAGCCACCTGTTTCTGAAACCCCGGTTTCAGGGGATCCAGTGCCCCCTTCTGACTTCCTGGGATATCAGGTACGCATGCACACAGGATATTATGTACACGGCCAAACACTCACACACATAGTAAAGTAGATAAATCGACTAAAAATCAAAATAAATCATAAAAGAGAGAGAGGAAGAGACCAATAGAGGAAGACAGTCCGTGAGTTACCACAGTAGTGGCGTGTCAGTGGGCTTAACTGCTGGAGGAACGGTGGCTAGGGTTCCCTTGTCACCATGGCTAAATCGGCACCGACCAGCTCCGAACCTGCCCTTGAGGCGGTCTTGACGCCAAAACCCCAGGGCACTCCTGTTGTCCGCCCGGGTCACTATTTTGACTTCGTGTACGTTGCATAAGCCAATTCTTTTCTGCTGCCTGTGAAGGTTTTTCCTAACGCTTCTGCTGGAAACTGAGATAACGAGGTGGAAACTCAGCCTCGGAGAGAGAGAGAGACCGTGAATGGGAGTGAATTAGGTCCCAGTGGCTCTTTTCATGATTGAAAAAAAAAAAAGAAAGAAAGGAAAAGATGGCAGTCAACCGCTATGTTATGGGGAAGTTTTATTATACGAGTGTGGGAGAGCAGGGAAGTGAGAGGGGTACCCCAGAGAGACAGAGAGATAGGGAGATAGAGACAGCAAGGGAGGAAGAGAACAAGAGAAGAATAAGGAAGACAGACAGCAGGTTACCAAGAAGAGACTTGATACCCTATGAGCATATACAGGGAGAGGTAATCCCCCTCAGGAACAGTCATAGGGGAGGGGAATAAGGGGAAAATGGGAGGGAGGGAAGAATGGGAGGATACAAGGGATGGGATAACCATTGAGATGTAACAAGAATAAATTAATAAAGGAGAAAAATTTAAAAAAAAAAAAGAATAAGGAAGACAGGAAGAGAGTGGAGGAGGGACAGCAAGAAAGAGAGGAAGTTGGATTGTCCTTGTACATACTCCTGGGAAGGGGCACGCCCAGTGGCAGGTAGGCGATGACATCACCGGTTGCTAGGCCGACCAGGGCAGGATCCTAACATGCTCCACTTCAAGAACAGATTAATGACAGATCTTGGTGACCCTGGCTGTCCTGGAACTCACTCTGTAGACCAGGCTGGCCTCAAACTCAGAGATCCATCCTCCTCTGCCTCCCAAGTGCTGGAATTAAAGGCATGCGCCACCACGCCCAGCCTTCCTGTCTTATATTTTGTAAACATCTGTCCTTCCTCACTTGCCTATCACATGTAATAAAGAGCTGACATAGCTGGGAAGGAAATGGATGGCGAAACTTCCAGGACAGAGAGAGACAGACAGACAGACAGAGACAGAGAGAGACAGAGACAGAAACAGAGAGAGAGACAGAGACAGAGAGAGACAGAGAGAGAGACAGAGACAGAGGGAGAAAGACAGAGACAGAGAGAGACAGAGAGAGAGAGAGAGACACAGAGAGAGAGACAGAAAGAGGGGAGGGATCCAGGATAAGGGCATATGCTGGAGACTCACCAGCAGGCTGCAGGGTTAGAGGACAGAGATGAACAGGAGCAGAGAGACAGAGCTGGCCACACGGCAGGACATAATGACAGGACAAATCAGGTTAAGCTACATAGGTAGCTGGGAATCTGCCCAGCTAGAACGCCTAAGCTTTAAAATATTAAAGTGCCACTATTTGTACCCCTGGTGGGACCAAAAGTCCCACTAGACTCCCTTACATGTCCGGTTCTCTCTCCGCTTTTTACACATTGTTTAACACGCGGTCGGTCTCCGCCTTCCTGTCCCTGGTGCCGGCTGCCCGCCCGCTACCGCCACCATCACCTCCCCCTCTGGAACCATAAGACAAAATAAACTCTTTCTTTTCTACTTCACCACTGGTCGTGGTGTTTTACAGCAGGTGCGGAAAAGTAGCTACTGCTTTCAGCAAGTGTTCAGAGCACAGCTCCGATCCTCAGCACCTGCACCTACATAAAATGCCAGGTGGGGAGGGGGAGGTGGCCCACTTGTAACCCAGCCTCAGAAAGCAAAGCTACAGGCTCGCAGAACAAGCAGACTGAAAAATCGAGCTAGCCATCTCAGCCAGCTCTGGGTTTGATTGAGAGACCCTGAGATTGGTATTTTCCCAAAGAACTCTAGGACCCTAACCAGCTGGAAAAAAGTCTATGTCCCCTTTCACTTCTAATCTCCTCTCTCTTACCTAAGGTTGGGAGGGAGGGTGGGATCAGAAGGAAGAAAGAGGTATAAAGAACCCAATAAAATAGATTTTAAAATATGCACTATAACGCAATCTTTGGGCTCAAACCCAGGACCTCATGCATGAAGAAAAAAAAAAACACTAGCTTTCATATAAATTCCCAGGCCCAATGTTTCTATTTGATAGGATGTTAGTGTATTGCCAGGATGTCTCTGTACTTCTGGACTCAAACAATCCTCCTGCCTCAGTCTCCTAAGTGACTTAGAGTACAGGCATGTCCCACCAGGCCCATAGCCTACCCAGTTTGGATCTCCCCAACCCCCTTTTGTGGGTGGGGGGTTGAAACAGGGTCTCACTATGTAGCTCTGGCTTGCCTGAGATCCATTATGTAGACCAGGCTGCCCTCAAATCTGTGGTGATCCTCCTGCCTCTGCCTCCCAGATGCTGGGGTTTTCAAGGGTAGAAACTTGACCCAAAATGTAGATCTTTTTTAACAACAATCATAACAAAAATGGCCTTTACGGTGACACTATGACTCACTGCTGCCTAGATGTTTGCCAAGGCATTGCGTAAACCAAGTCCCATTTCAAAGACAAATAAACTGTTATGAAGAAATGCTAAAGGCATCTGTACAAGGCCACCTGCAAGTAGGGAGCAAAAGTGACACTGTGTATCCAGCCCTCAATGGAGTGGTAGACTGGGGCACCTCCCTAACTCTGGCCCTTGCAGGAACTGTAGGAAGCGAGGCTCTCCTGTGAGGCCCCTGTACAAGCCGTGCCTGACAGCACTGCGGCAGGGCTGGCAGGAGAGGGAGCAGCCTTGGCTCGCAGCTGCATCTGTTAGCATTCCTCTCAGCATTGCTGTCACACCCTCCTGTGGAGACACAAACACTGTGGGCAAAGCAGGTAAGAGCCTGAGAGTGTCTAAGGAATTCTGAAACTGTGATAACGTCTCCCTCCTCCAAGCAATCTGCTTCAGAGTTAGAAGGCTCCAGCTGACAGGCTGACAGATTACCCACCCCATCCCATTGCACCCCACCCCTCCACGCTGTCTCTGGGTGCCTCTCAGTACCCTGTCCCTGTGTCTAACCCCTGGCCCACAGGCTGAGAGCACCCCCGGCCCATTCCATCATCAGGCGGTAAGCCTTATTAAGTACAGTGGCTCACACACAAGCAAATAGATAAAGCTGATAAAAAAACAAACAAACAAAAAAACGAAACAAAGAGATAAGAAAGGTGGGATAGTTGGGAGGAAAAAGGTATTGAGTGGGATGAAGGAAAAGTTAAGAAAGATTAGAGGATATTATAGTGTGTGTGTGTGTGTGTGTGTGTCACATATGAAACTTTAGAGTAATGATAACAAATAATTTTTGTAACTTGATAGTGTTACCTTAGGGTGTGAGCTTTGTAGATAGCAGCATCATTTTTTGCAATGTCGAAAGGTTGGGCTTGAGACTGGCAAAAGGGCTCAGTGGGTCTTTGCTGCCAAGCCTAATGGCCGGAAACTGATCCCCAACGCCCCCTATGGTAGAAAGAGAGAACTTATTCCCACAGATTGTCTTCTGACCTCAATGTATGCCCCTCAGTTAATAAATAAACAAAGTGTAATTTTGAAGCTGTATTTGTTCCTTTTGTTTTATTTACTTGAGTTTTTATCTGCAGGGCAGTGTGTGTGTGTGTGTGTGTGTGTGTGTGTGTGTGTGTGACAGCCCAACACTAGGTCCTGTGTTGTCAAAGAAGAGTTCTTCAGCTCAGATGATGGTGACCAAATAAAAAAAGAGGTGACCATGTGTCTTTTTTTTTTCCTCCTTTATTAATTTATTCTTGTTACATCTCAATGGTTATCCCATCCCTTGTATCCTCCCATTCTTCCCTCCCTCCCATTTTCCCCTTATTCCCCTCCCCTATGACTGTTCCTGAGGGGGATTACCTCCCCCTGTATATGCTCATAGGGTATCAAGTCTCTTCTTGGTAACCTGCTGTCCTTTCTCTGAGTGCCACCAGGTCACCCCCTCCAGGGGACATGGTCAAAGGTGAGGCACCAGAGTAGGTGAGAAAGTAATATCCCACTCTCCACTCTACTGTGGAGAGTGTTCTGTCCATTGTCTAGATCTGGGTAGGGGTTTAAGGTTTACGGCCTGTATTGTCCTTGGCTGGTGCCTTAGTTTGAGCGGGACCCCTGTGCCCAAATCTGCCTATCATAATGTTCTACTTGTAGGCTTCTAGGACCCTCTGGATCCTTCTACTTTGCCATTCTCCCATGCTTCTCTCATCTAGAGTCCCAATAGAATGTCCTCCCCTCTGTCTTAGTTTCCTGGTAAGTGAAGGCTTTTGTGGGACATGCCCCTTGGGCTAATATGCAGAAAGACTCAAATGGTATATACTCACTTATATCTGCATATTAGACCATGTGTCTTGATGACAATAAACAGTAAATATGTAAGTCCTGGCCCATGATAGTCCATGATTTGGAAGATAAAATTGAGACACACCTCCCTGATCCTTAATGAAATCCATATGCCCTCCACAAAAGATCACTCTCCCACATACAGGCCGAAAATTACCCTCTCGCTCAAAATCAAGCCCAGCCCTACGACAACGTGTTGTCTGCTCGCTTGTTTGTGTTTGGGAGCTATACATGTATGTGGGTGTGCCAATGTGTGGGTGTGCAGGTGTGTGGGTGTGCATGGGGGTGAGGGTTGTACACGTTCATTCATGCATGTGGCTGTCATCTCTCAGGAATGCAATCAGCCCCTTTTAACATTTATTTTGGCAAGAGGAGTGTGCTTGCCACGGCGCATGTGCGGAGGTCAGAGGTCAGACAACTTTTAGGAGTCAGTTCCCTCGCTGCACCACGTAAGGTCAGGGGAATTGAACGTATGTGGTCCAGCTTGGAAGCAAGCACCTCTTCCATGGAGCCATTTCACTGCCCTGCCTCCATGTGTATGTGAGACAGTGTCTTTCACTGGCCTGAAGCTTGCCTGTTTGGTTAGGCCAGCTGGCCAGAAAGTCCGAGATTCGCTTGCTGATGCCTCACAAGTAATGGGATCCCAAGCATGCGCTACCACACCAGGCATTTTTTTCCTGGGTACTCAGGTCAATTCTCGGTCCTGGTGCTTCCAAGGTGAGTATCTTACCGTCTGAGTCCTGGGTGTTCTTGGACACAAAGTTTTACTATGTAACCCAGGCTGTCCTTGAACCTGTGATCCTCCTGTCTTAGCCTCCCACCTACTGGGGTTTCCAAGCTTTAGGCTGCTTGAGCCCTTCCATTTCAAGTCCAGGAAAAGAACAGTATCAAAGGCCTGAGATTATTCAAATACCTCAAGCAGAAGAAACATAAATCCCGAGTGTGCAGCACAGTTTAAAAGGGTGAGGAAATCTAGTCTGGCATCCTAGTGATTATAGGCTCCTGAGGGGCTGCGGGTGGCTCAGTGGTTAAGAGCACTGGCTGCGATGCGCAGCATCTCTCTTTCTTCAAGGTAGGATGAGTGATAAGGACTCCGGAAGAACCCAGGTCTAGCTAAGCTGCCTGGAAGACTCCAACCTGCTTAGCCATAAAAACAACGTCAGTGTACCAGACTTTGTGAATTGTCACCCAGACTAGCATGGACTTTTTGTGATGCAGCTGTCTTTTGAAAGCTGCCCCTGTTCCTGTAAGTAACCCCCAAAAAAGAAATTCATGGTTTATTTTTTTTTTTAAATAAAAAATAAAAAATAAAATAAAAAGCACTGGTTGCTCTTCTGGAAGACCCAAGTTCAATTCCCAACATCCACACGGTGGCTCACAATCATCAGTAATTCCAGATCAAGGGGATCTGATGCCCTCTTCTGGCCTCTCAGGCACCTACTCACACTCTAAATAAATAAATCTTAAAAGAAAAGAGTGCCCTGGGTTTACATCTCAAAGGTGTATCTTTTGACGTGTTACTGTCTTCTCGCTAAGCCTAAGTCCCTTATAATATACAGAGACTGTTACTGTGTCCACTTCATTGTGTTACATGAGACTTGGCAGCATTTTGGGCCTGATACATAGTAACTTATCAAAAATGTGAGTTTTGCCATTTTTATGTCTTAATACTGATGAGTTGCTATTTGTGCTAAGCCATGTTGCTGAGGTTTGGATCTGAGATATCTAGCCGGAGACCTGTGTCTGTTAACATCTTGATCCTCAGAGAAGAGCCACTGGAAAGTACTAGAGCCTTTGGGAGATAAGACACGGAGGGCAATCTTTTGATCTTTGGAACTATGCCCTCAAAAAAAAAAGGATTCTGGAACCAAATTCCCTTCCTATTCTTTTTGCTTGCTTCCTGCCCATGAGGTGAGCAGTTTAGCAGTTTGCCCTGCCACAAACAATGCCCCGCCGCTGTCATTCATCTATGAGTCTATCCAGTACTGGACTACAGTCTCTACAACTGTGAGCCAAAGCAAACCTTTTCCCTTCATAGGTCAAAGACCTCAGGTGTTCTCTTTTCTTTGCCTGTGAGTGTATGTGTGTGGTTTTCACACATGTGAGCACACATGTCTGAGGACGGTGCACACAGGGACGCTCACTGAACTCAGAGGCCACTGTTTCAGTTGCTCTGGCCAGCCAGCTCACTGTCAAGGCTTCTCCTGTCTCTACCCACCCCAGGCGCTGGGATCACAGGTGGGATGCCACGCCCACTCGGCTTTTTTTTTTTTTTTTTTTTTGGTGGGTCCTGGGGTCTGAACTCTGCCTCTCATGTTTGTCCACTCAGCAGCCTCCCCAACCCCTCAGGTATTTCCTTACAAGAAAAGAAGTTAAACTAGTGCACGTGTATTGAATGCCACCTACAGCCTCACGCTGAATCCTCAGTCAGCTGTGCTGCTAAGAGACTGTAATCCCAGCAATAGGTGAGGCTAAGAAGAGAGGATCGTAAGTTCAAGGCCAGCCTGGGCACCATATGCAAGAGTTGCCCCCATACATTTAAAAGTAAAAATGGAAGGCAGAAGAAGAAGAGGTTCTGAACCAGTAACCAGCAACCAAACGACCACAGGCCTGTAATCCCAGCATTCCAGACGCCACGGAAGACGGAGCAGCCCTTCGAGGCCAACTGGGATATAGCACGGTGGTAAAGGACTAGCCGGGCAAGTGAGAATCTGAGTTCCACACACATTACTCTAAAATAATAATAATAATAATAATAATAATAATAATAGTAGTAGTAGTAGTAGTAGTAGTAGTAGTAATATGGTGATCTATGTAAATTTATCTATATAAATTATTAATCTATACAAATTAATAACAACAACAATCAATCTATAAAAGGTAAAATGTTGTCTTAGGATTACTATTGCTTTGCTGAAACACCATAGCTGAAGCAACTTGAGGAGGAAAGGGTTTAGTTCACTCACAGCTGCATAGGAAGTCAGGACAGGAACTCACGGAGAGCAGGAACCTGGAGGCAGGAGCCGATGGAGAGGCCGTGGAGGGGTGCTGCTTACTGGCTCCTCTCCCCATGGCTTGTTCAGTCTGATTCCTTACAGAACCCAAGACCACCAGGCCAGGGAATATGCACCGCCTACATGGGTCTGGGCCCTCCCCCATCAACTACTAATTTGGAAATGCCTCACATCTGAATCTTATGGAAAAAAAAAGTTTTCTCGGTTGAGGTTCCCTTCTTTCAGATAACTCTAGCTTGTGACAAGTTGACATAAACCTAGCCACTGGGCCAAAGCCCTATAAATTGTACGCACTGGAATTGGAGTTCCATCTCAGGTTCGATTGACACCCCCACACATCTGTAAACCTATCTTAAAACTAGTTTGTTGTGCACCTTGTAATCCCAGAACCCAGGAGGCAGAAGCAGACGGATCTCTGTGAGTTCGAGGCCAGCCTGGTCTACAGAGCGGGGTCAGGACAGCCAAGGCTACACAGAGAGACCCTGGATAGATAGATAGATAGATAGATAGATAGATAGATAGATAGATAGATAGATAGATAGATAGATAGATAGAGGTAGAGGAGAGAGAGAGAGAGAGAGAGAGAGAGAGAGAGAGAGAGAGAGAGAGAGAGAGAGAGAGAAACCCCCCTAGTGGCTGATCAGGGAATCGCAAGCACCGACACCCTACCTCCCCCCTCCTCCCCCGACACCGGAAGTACTTGAACCTGCTGCGGAAGTGATGCTATAACGGCACTGCCGCCATTACCGCGAGGTTTTGTAAGGAGGAATCCTCCTCTCAGCTAGGCGTCAAGCCGCCGCTGGAGCGTCGAAGGGAGAGGAGGAAGAGAGGTTTTCGTCCCCGAGTGTCGAGCGGCGGAGGTAAGTGGCGAATAAATACTGCTTGTCTCCCCCCACACACCCCGACCCCCGCTGTTTGTAGCTTGTCCCGTGGCCCGACGGCTTTTTTTCTGTTTTCGTCGATTCTAGGACTCGGCAGCCATCTTAAGGCTGAGAGCCGTTAGCTTGAGGAGAGGAGAGGAAAGGGGAAAAAAAACAAACAACAAAAAAAAATGGCTGAAGGAAAACGCCCAGAAAAGCACCTCTTCGGTGGGCTTAGTGAAGAAATGAAGGAGAAAGCCCTCGAAGCCGTGTTCGTGAAATACAGGCAAATTATGGAAGACATTTTGAGGAAGGACGGGGAAACCAACAGATCGCGAAGAAGCCGGAGCCGCGCAGGCGTTAAGGGTGCGGCGCCCTCGGACGGGAAGGCCAGCCGAGGGGAGCATGTCGCCAGGCCAGCCTTGGAGAGTGACAGGCTTGCACCCCCACCTCCCCCGGCGCGCACCGGCCCTCCCAGGGGAGGAAGAGGAGGAAGAGGAGGGAGAGGCGGAAGTGGAGGAAACGGGCGTCCCCGACACGTGGCCGGCGGTGGCTCCTCCGTAAAAGTTTAAGAAGAGTTGTCGCGAGGGGGGGGCAGCTTCCAGCAAAAAAAGAGCCCCCACGGGGAGGTTGTCGGGCTCGTCCTCCTTAAGAGATCAGTGCCCCCTATTTCACGTTGGAAGAGATGGTTAGGGAATCACGACACCGGATAACGCACCGTATTACAGAGACTTGTTGTTGGGTTGTTGGGTTTGTTTTTGGTTTTTTGGTTTTTGCCAGTTGACTGTAGTCTTATCACAGACTGCTTATGCAGTGAAGGATTCCGCGAGTTCTAGCACTGAGAGATACAAAGTTGTAGCGATGTGTATTACACAACCACCAAAAGATTGTACTGTGGTTCGTCAACATCTGACCGTGTGGTAAAGACTGACTGTCCATCAGGCGCTTATAGTGATAGATGCGGACGTGTTGGCAGTGGTGACTACTCAGATCGGCTCAGGTGGAGTCCACCGCAGAAGCTCTGTGCGAGGAGTGTTACCTGGGCCAATGCTCGGCCTGCGCGAAGGGCCCCCCGCTCTTTTCCAGCAGACGCAGTCATCTCGGGTGTGGAGGCGCAAACATCTTCACATGTCACTGTTGCCTTGGAACACAAGAACTCGGCCTCCCACCTGTTTGGAAATGAGGTGCCCTCCACGTGATCCCTGCAGCAGTGCAAGCCACGCAGCACCAAGATGTGGTGACAGTGGAGGAAGCCAGTCTCATAGATGGGGAGGCAGAAGCACATCGTAGAAATCCAGAAAACATTGGACCAGAATCACCAAATGAACAATATAGGGAAAAAAGTCATGACTACCAAGGTTTAGTGAGAGAGGTTCTGTTGACCTGTAAGTTTCCACTAAGTTCTCTGTAGCTTTGTTATGTGAAGGGAAAAGGAAAACGTTTAATTCTGATCGTGGAATTGTTTCCGCAGGGAAATGTTAAGTGTGTTAAGTCCTGACTTGGACCAATATAAGTTTCAAGTAAAAGCATTCCTAAAAACTATTTCCTCTATGATTTATTGGGGGGGCAGGAGAGGTGGCAGTTATGTTGTCAGGGTTGGCTTTAGGTGCCTTTACCCTCTGAGCCATCTCCACCCTCCCTGTTTAGCTTTTTTTTCTTCTTCTTCTTCTTTTGGGGGGGGGGGAGGGGGTTAAGGAATTTTTTTTTCCGAGACAGGGTTTCTCTGTGTAGCCTTGGCTGTCCTGGGCTCACTTTATAGATGGGGCTGGCCTCATCCTGTCTGATTTTTTTTTCCCAGTAAAGAAGTCAGTTCTAAGATCCACCATGCACATCACTCCATCTGGAAGCGCATTGGTCTCTACTGAGAAATTAATCATCCTGCTGTTCATAGTCATGCTGTTAGAGGGTAGCCAGGATAGGCTACATTCAGGACTTCAGGGTGTCTTTCAGCAAAACTCAGTTCTCATAGAAAACATCTGGGATTCAATACATAAGAAATTGCCATTTACCTGGCAAACCCATATTCCCCGCTGCCATCTTGGCATTTCCTTGAGAATCTGAAAACAAAAAACAAAAAAAAACTCTCCCTTACTCTTGCCACCATAAGACCATTAAACAACTGGGGAAGGCTAGTTAGTACATTTGGTCAAAGCAAGAGAGAAAATAGTCCACTTGCTCCACAGTAAACAGTGCGAAATCTTGGGCTGGAGAGATGGCTCAGTTGCTGCTCTCCTGGGGACCAGGGTTTGATTCCCAGCTCCCACATGGCCGTTCACAGTGGTCTCTAATTCCATTCACAATGGTCTAATTCCAGTTCCAGGGACCCAATGCCCTCCTGACCTCTGAGAGGATCAGGTACATAAGTGCTACACAGACAACATCCATGCACATAAAATTATTAAATAAAAAGATAAGTTGGTGTTTAAAAAAATAATACAAAAATCTTATAACTAGTTACCTATTCTGAATTTCATGATTCCTTGAGAAGGTGAGAGACTCCTTTGGAAAGACAGTGAACACAGTCCAGACCCACCCCCGGAAACAGGAAGCAGGTTTTCTTTTTCTTTCTTTGTTTTTTGTTTTTGGGTGGTGGTTGTTTTGCTTTTTCAAGACATTTTTCTGTGTATCCCTGGCCATCCTGGAACTCAATCTGTAGACCAAGCTGGCCTGAAACTCAGAGATCTGCCTGCCTGTGCCTCTCGAGTGCTGGGATTACTGTAAAGGTGTGCGCCACCACAGCCCAGCCTCACAAAGGGAGACCCTCCGTGATGGGCTCTGAGTTCTCCTGATCCTAAGAAGGTGATGCTATGATGAGCCCTTCCCTTTTATCCAGGCCTCCCTCACTGCACTTGCTGCTGTTGTTCTAGCCTGACCTTTAGACAAGCTCTTACAGTGCAGTCCAGGCTGGGCTCATACTCCTTAAAGCGAGTAGTAGGATTATAGATACTGCCAACGTGCTTTGTGTGGTGCTGGGGATCAAAGCAAGGGCTTTGTACATGCCAGCCAGGCACTCTCCCAGGCCCTCTTGCCCACTCTTGGTCACATCATTACTAGAGTGGAGCTTAATTGGTACCACAGATAAGAGACAACCATTACTGTGAGAGGCCCACTCACTGATGCACAGGCCCACGCGCTGATGCACGGGCCCACTCGCTGATGCACGGCCCACACGCTGATGCACGGGCCCACTCGCTGATGCACGGGCCCACTCGCTGATGCACGGCCCACACGCTGATGCACGGGCCCACTCGCTGATGCACGGGCCCACTCGCTGATACACGGGCCCATTCGCTGATGCACAGGCCCACTCGCTGATGCACAGGCCCACACGCTGATGCACAGGCCCACACGCTGATGCACAGGCCACATGCTGATGCACAGGCCCACTCGCTGATGTACAGGCCCACTCACTGATGTACAGGCCACACGCTGATGTACGGGCCCACGCGCTGATGCACAGAAGCAGCCAGCAGCATTAACAGCTTCAGAAGAGTCAAAACCATGCATGCGCACACACACACACACATACACAAGCCACCTGCTGCCGCCTGCTGCCATCCATCCAAGAGGGATACAAGCTGTCCCCGGGTCAGCACTGGACGGGCATCTCCTCGCTTACCCATAACTTAACACTGGTGGAGCAAGGGACCCTGGCCAGCTGCTTGATGACAGTAAAATCACTCAGTTTTTCCAGTTGGATAAACAGCATATCATCCTTTCTCATGAAGCTTTTCCTAACGAATTTAAAATGCAATAACAGGCAAATTTCATATACCCATGTGTGTTGTGTCTTTATAGTGTACTCAGGAAACTGCCTTTTCTACTCTAGTGTTCAGAGTTAATTCTTTTTCTTTGTCTTTTTTATTTCTTTATTGAGACAAGGTTTCTCTACGTAGCCTTGGCTGTCCTTGAACTCACCGTAGATGAGGTTAGCCTCGAACTCACAGAGATGAGTCTGCCTCTGCCTTCCAAGTGGCCCCCGCCCCCACCCAAGTCAGAGCTAGTTTCCATCTAAGCTAAGCGTGAACACCTGGCCAAGCTTCAGTTTATCTGGAAAGAGGAAAATCTTAAATGAGCCGTTTTCTTTTTAATTATTTGTATGGGGGCGCGGGGGGGGGGGGGGCGGGTAACTGTGCAAGCGAGTACGGGTGCCCACAGAGCCAGTGCTTGGAAACAAAGTCCTCAGCAAAAGCTCCCGGTGATTGGCGAGCTAACAGTGCCACCTGGTGGCTTGGAGGGGGAAACACCGGGCTGGCGGAAAGGAACAGAGACGGGTCAGAGAGCCCCTATCTATCCCTGGAAGAGAGAGACAGGAGGAATATTTAGTCTTGTCTGTGGGTGTCACGGATAGAAAAAATGTGGCCTGTCCGTTCGGCCCGGACGCGGATGTGTCTGTTGAACGTTGTACGTAAAGCGCCGCCGAGAAAGGTCTGAAGTTAATGGAATCCAGGCTAAGTGGACACGAGTCTCCCCACAGCTGTATCAAGGATGGGTCCTGCCCCTCTTGGGTACCTGTGTAGTTAGGAGGATTGCCACAAGTGGGAGGCCAGTCTGGTCCACAAAGTAAGTTAAAGGCCAGCCAGGATACACAAGGAGACCCTTTATTTTAAAAAAAGAAAAGGAAAGGAAAGGGAAAAAAATTTCCTTTGAGAACCAAAATCATTCTGTGGTTCTGTAGCTCAGAGCCCTAAAGCAAGAGGATGGTGCTTTCCCGGCTACACAGTGCAACAGCAGGGGGTGGGGGTGGGGGGGAGACTAAACCTTCAGATCAGGAGAAAGGGAATCCTGGTGTACAGTTTATATAGAAAAGGCTGCCTGGAGGTGGTGGCGCACACCTTTAATCCCAGCACTTGGGGGGGGGAGGGCAGAGGCAGGCGGATCGCTGTGAGTTCGAGGCCAGCCTGGTCTACAAAGTGAGTCCAGGATGGCCAAGGCTACACAGAGAGACCCTGTCTCGGAAAACCAAAAGGAAGGGGGAGGAGGAGGAGGAGGAGGAGGAGGAGGAGGAGGGTGGAGATGGCTCAGAGGGTAAAGGCACCTAACACCAACCCTGACAACATAAGTTTAGTTGGTGGAAGAAGAGGACCAATTTCTGCAGGCTGACCTCTGTGGAGGAATGCTGAGTGAATGCATCAACCGTCAATAAAGCGCTGTTTAGCCAATCAGCTGGGCAGAAGGACAGGAAGTGGAAGGCGGGACTTCCTGGAAGAGAGGCGAAAAGTTTGATGGTTGGAGAGGGAAGAGGTTTTTTGACAGTTGGAGGAGGACGGTGGGAACTGGACGTGGACCAGCCCAGGGGTCATAGTGGCAAGTGTTTGGAATCTTTGTGTGTTATAAGGTTTAGAGCAGTTTGTTTAGTTTTCGAGTAGATTAGAATCAGTTCAGACTCTGCCCGGCGAAGTGCTGGCAGCTTTAAAGTACATTTCAGTCTCCCTGTGTCAGTTATTTGCTTTGTAGGCTGGACGGATACAAAATACTGTAACAGACCTCTGACTTCCATATGTATGTGTGGTACCCATCCACGCACACGTAAATGTACGCATACACATGTAAATGTAATGTAACTTTTCGTTTGCTTTGGTGGTGATGGGAGTTGGACGCAGGGCCTTAAGCGTGCTAGGCTCAGACCCCAGCCTTGTATTTTGAGGCAAAATCTCTTAGAATAACCCAGGCAGCTTTGAACCTGAGCTCCACCTGCCTCAGCCTCCCAGGTAGCCCGCTTGCCTTCTTTTCTTTTGTGAATATCCAAAATAGTAATTGACATCCCTGTCCTGGTTAGGATTCTGTTACTGTGTTAAACATAATAACCAAACGCATGTGGGGAGAAGAGGCCTTATTTCAGCTTACCCAGCACAGAGGGATGCGGGGACGGGAGCTCAAGGCAGGAACCCGGGGGCAGGGACTGAACCAGAGCCATGGAACACTGCTTACTGACCTGCTTTCCAAGGCTTCTCAGCTGGCTTTTTTATATGATCCCAGATTATTACCCAGGAGTGGCCACACCCACGGTGGGCTGGGCCCTCCCAGGTGAACATTAATCAAGAAAATGACCCGAAAGATTCGTCTACAGGCCACTTAAGGTTCCTTTTCCCAAAGGACTCTAGCTTTTGTCAAGCGGATAAAACTAACCAGCACAGGTTCCTCCTGGTGGCCCAGGACTATAATACTTGGGAGGTGGAGGCAGGAGGATCAGGAGTTCAAGACCAAAAAATAAAATAATATAAAATAAATTTAAAAATGAATTTTTTATAAAAGGAGTTCAAGATCATCCCCAAGTCTATAGCAAGTTGGAGGCTGGCTTGCCACCCAAGATGGTGGCACACGCCTTATGATCCCAGCACTCAGCAGGCAGAGGCAGGTCAATTAGACGCCATCATGATTAACATAGTCCCAGCACAGGCAGGAGAAAATAGTGAGACCCCATCTGAAGGGGAAAAAAAAGTGGGCTCCTTAACACCTAATAAAAAGGCCTCTGGAGTTCTCTTGAGTGTCATCCACGGACTTGGTCGCCGAGTTTTACAGCTGTCAGAATCTAGGTATGAAACATTTAACAAGTGCTTCAAACGCTAAACAAATGAAGACCACAGAAGGCGTTGACTTAAAGAAAAGTATGCCTTGGGAGAAATGAAATGTAATCACAGGCTACTTCCCGGCCCGGGTGAGGACTGCCTTAAATAAATGTACCAGAGTAAACACGCAATATTGACTTCGTTAGGAACAGAGATAAGGCCGACTCGGGGACTGGAGGGACAGGCGGAGGGGGAGGCCTGAGGGGTTCTCCGCCAGGCCTGGCAGGATTTGGTTTCTGGAGGAATCTATGGGAGGCAGCAAAAGCGAAGGAAGGAAGGAAGGAAGGAAGGAAGGAAGGCAGGCAAGCTCTCACTTCAGGGTACAGTTCGCCACGCTGGAAACATCATGGTGACTATAAGGCGGCCGGTCGCATTGTGTCCCCAGTTAGGGGAGAAGGATGCTAGCATTTACCCCATTTACCTGTTTTCGTTCAGCCCGTGTGGAAATGCCTCTTACACTCAGCCGTGTTTCTCGGCCTCCCTGGAAACGCCCTCAGATACACACTCAGGGGTTTGTCTCCTTGCCGAGTCTAAAGCCGGTGAAGTTGATAAGATTAACCCAAGGAACCGCTCCCTGTTGCTCGGAATCTGTGTGGCTGGCAAAGGAGTCGGTCTGTCCGTGCAGAGGGTGAGATGCGGGAGCTTCTCCTTGACCAGTGCTTCTCAGCCTTCCTAACATTGTGACCTCTTACTACAGTCCCTCATGTTGTGGTGACACCGCCCCCTCCCCGTCCCCGCAACCATACAGTTATTTTCATTGCTACTTCATCATTTTGCTCCTGTTGTGAATTTTAATGTAAATATCTATTTTTTTCTGGTCGTCTTAGGCGACCCCATGTGAAAGGGGTCATCCGATAACTCCACACAGGCTGAGAGCTGCTGTCCTAGGCTTTCCCTGGTAGCCGAATCTGATCGCAAAGTTCTAACACCATGGAGGCAGAAACCAGGAATTGATGTGATTTTTTTTTTTTTTTTAATCCCGGAGCCAGCAGCAGGAAATTAGCAGCCTCCAGACGCCCATAGAGGCAAAGAGCAGACCCGCTCACGGAGCCTCCAGGAGGAGCCAGCCCCGCCCCCCCTCCCCCCCCACCCCTACCCCCCCAACCCCCCACCACCACACACACACACACACACACACACACACACACACACACACACACACACACACCCGGCCACCCAGTGCGGGCTTCTAGGATTCAGATCCTACTGACTTCCGGAAGCATGTGAGCTGTTGACGTATACTCCCGAGGCTGGAGCAGAGAAGAGAAAGCAAATACAGTGGGGTACTGAGCCCCTTCAAAATGGAAGAAAGAAGGGGAGGCCCACGGCGTGAATTTCCTGAGTGGGACGGCGGAAGGTGCTTCCAGACAGCAATAACAGCTCAATAAATGACTCATGAGAGTCTGGCTTTCCAGGACTGATGAGATGGCTCAGCAATTACGAGTACTGGCTGATAGTCCAGAGGACCTGGTTCAATTACCAGGGCCCAAATGGCAGTGTAAAGTAACTCCGTTCCCAGAGGGATCAGACGCCCTCTTCTGGCCTCCTTGGGACCAGGCACTCACATGCGTGCGGTCGTGCATGCAAGACAAGACACCCATACACACAAAAATTTTAATATACATATATATTTTTTAATATACATTTTTTTTTAATTTTTTTATTTTGCCAAGTAATTAAATTGCATTTGGGATCAATTACAGCATAGTAACTCTTGGGGCATAATTCTTAGGCAGACACTCGCTGAGGGCCTGTGTGGCGGTTTGAGTAGGGATGGCCCCCATGGGCTCATAGATTTCAATGCTTGGTCATTAGGGAATGTCGCTTCTTGGAAGGATTAGGAGGTGTGGCTTTGTTGAAATAGGTGTGGCCTTATTGGAGGAAATGTGTCACTAGGAGTGGACTTTGGGATTTCAAATGCTAAAGCCAGGCCCAGTCTCTCCCTCTCCCTCTCCCTCCCCTTCCCCTCCCCCTCCTCCTCTCTCCCTCTCCCTCCCCTTCCCCCTCCCTCTCCCCCTCCCCCTCCCTCTCCCCTCCCCCTCCCCCTCCCCCTCCCTCTCCTTCTCTCTCCTTCCCTGCTGTATGCTGATCCAGATGCAGGACTCTCAGCTTACCCCTCCAGTACCATGTCTGCTTGTGTGCCACCATGTTTCCTGCCATGATAATAATGGAATAAACCTCAGAAACTGTAAGCCAGCAGCAATTAAATGGTTTCCTTTATAAGAGCTGCTGGGCAGGGGGTCGAGGGGGTACAAAAAAAAGTCGCTGTGGTCATGGTGTCTCTTCACAGCAATAGAACAGTGTGGTCGCTATCCCACTGCAGATGTTATCCCACTGTAGTCTTTACCCAACTGTAGTCACTATCCTACTGTAGTCTATCCCATGGTAGTTGCTATCCCACTGTAGTCACTATCCCACTGCAACCATCATCTCACTGTAGTCTATACCCTACTGCAGTCACTACCCCCACTGCAGTCATTATTCCACCACTACAGTTGTTATCCCACTACAGTTGTTATCCCACTACAGTTGTTATCCCACTACAGTCATTATCCCACTACAGTCGTTATCTCACTACAGTTGTTATCTCACTACAGTTGTTATCCCACTACAGTCGTTATCCCACTGCAGTCGTTATCCCACTGCAGTCGTTATCCCACTGCAGTTGTTACCCCACTGCAGTTGCTATCCCACTGCAGTTGCTATCCCACTGCAGTTGTTATCCCACTGCAGTTGCTATCCCACTGCAGTTGTTATCCCACTGCAGTTGTTATCCCACTGCAGTTGCTATCCCACTGCAGTTGTTATCCCACTACAGTTGTTATCCCACTACAGTTGTTATCCCACTGCAGTTGTTATCCCACTGCAGTTGTTATCCCACTGCAGTTGCTATCCCACTACAGTTGCTATCCCACTACAGTTGCTATCCCACTGCAGTTGCTATCCCACTGCAGTTGTTATCCCACTGCAGTTGCTATCCCACTGCAGTTGCTATCCCACTGCAGTTGCTATCCCACTGCAGTTGCTATCCCACTGCAGTTGCTATCCCACTGCAGTTGCTATCCCACTGCAGTTGCTATCCCACTGCAGTTGCTATCCCACTGCAGTTGCTATCCCACTGCAGTTGCTATCCCACTGCAGTTGCTATCCCACTGCAGTTGCTATCCCACTGCAGTTGCTATCCCACTGCAGTTGCTATCCCACTGCAGTTGCTATCCCACTGCAGTTGTTATCCCACTGCAGTTGTTATCCCACTGCAGTTGCTATCCCACTGCAGTTGCTATCCCACTGCAGTTGTTATCCCACTGCAGTTGTTATCCCACTGCAGTTGTTATCCCACTGCAGTTGTTATCCCACTGCAGTTGCTATCCCACTGCAGTTGCTATCCCACTGCAGTTGCTATCCCACTGCAGTTGCTATCCCACTGCAGTTGCTATCCCACTGCAGTTGTTATCCCACTGCAGTTGCTATCCCACTGCAGTTGTTATCCCACTGCAGTTGTTATCCCACTGCAGTTGTTATCCCACTGCAGTTGCTATCCCACTGCAGTTGTTATCCCACTGCAGTTGCTATCCCACTGCAGTTGTTATCCCACTGCAGTTGCTATCCCACTGCAGTTGCTATCCCACTGCAGTTGCTATCCCACTACAGTTGCTATCCCACTGCAGTTGTTATCCCACTGCAGTTGCTATCCCACTGCAGTTTTTATTTCACTACAGTCGTTATGCCACTGCAGTTGCTATCCCACTGCAGCCGTTATCTCACTGCAGTCTCTTATCCCACTGTAGTCATTAGCTCACTCCAGTTGCTACTCCACTGTAGTCATCCCAATCGTGTGCAGTTGTTTTCTTTATGTTCTTGTCTGGGCTATGGACATGAGGGCTCCACCAATCTGTCCCAAAATAAGGATGGTCCTGTCATGGCCAGAGGACCAATTTTCCCATAAGGCCCAATGCCTGCATGTCCCCTCATCCCGTCTTTACGCCCTTTGGTGCCTTTCCCCCCACCTGGTGACTAAGATTTGGGGAGTCCCTCCAGCTAAAACTCATAGCCCTCTCTTCCAATAGCTATTATCTCCCCCTTGGTCTCTGCATGAGCTTGCTCCCCTCTTCTGTGGATGGGTTCAGGGTTCACCAAGGTCAAAAATTAGGATTAGGCTGTCAAGATGGATCAGCAGGAGTAGGTGCCTGGTGCCTGAAAATCTGGGTTCAATGCCCAGGACTCATGCTGTGGATGAAAAGAACTGACTGCCTCCTGCAAATTGTCCCCATGGCACTTGAGTGCACACACACACACACACACACACACAGGGGCACACATGCATGCATGTACACACACAAAAAAACCCAATTTTTTAAAAACTTAGGATGGGCTTCCAAAGCCTGAGTGAGCATTCAGTCTGTATCCAGGAACAACATTGAGTTTGCTTTTTTTTTTTTTAACTTGTTTTTTAATCACCACCCACCCACCCTCCGCTCTCCCTTCCCCATCCTACACTGTTTGTTTTGAGACAAGATCTGGGTTTCTAGGCCAGGCTTGCCTCAAATTCATGATGCCTCCCTTCAGCCACCCACTTCCTGGGATTACAAGCAAGAGCCATCACACTCAGCCAGAATTCTTATTTTTCGCTCTCTTTTGTTATCTATTAGTGCTGTGAGATTGCCCAGTGCAGCTCAGTGAAGCCATGGCAGCGAATCCAAGTAGTCATGCCACCTGGTTTGGGTTTCTCCAAGGTAATCTCAGCTGTGTCTTCTAGAAAATTCTGCAGCAGGGGTTGGTGGATCATGACTGTCATGGTAGCTACCTGGGAGGCTGAGGCAGGAAGAGGTGATGCTCAGGACCAGCATAGGCCACCATGGGCAACTTAGGGAGGCACTGACTGAAGAACATGAGGCCAAGCACGAGGGTTCAGCAAGTACAGGTGATTGCTGCCAAGCCTGATGACTTGAGTTTGAGCCCCAGAACGCCCATGGTGGAGGGAGAGGGGGCTGATTTCCCCGAGGCAGGCTCCTGACTTCCACACATTGCAGTGTGGTATGTGCACACCCACCCATCCACACACATGCACATAGACAAAAATAGAATTTAAGATGTAAAATTTTAATAGTAAAAATTAAAAATGAGGCCGGGCGGTGGTGGCGCACACCTTTAATCCCAGCACTCGGGAGGCAGAGGCAGGCGGATCGCTGTGAGTTCGAGGCCAGCCTGGTCTACAAAGCAAGTCCAGGACAGCCAAGGCTACACAGAGAAACCGTGTCTTGAAAAATAATTAAAAGTGGAGAAAGAAGGCTAGTGGTAGAGCGCTTTGTCAAACACACGTGAAGCCAAAGAGAGGGAGTGTGGGGATGAGGTTCGGGGGAGCTCAGAAACTCACTCAGCTTGTTACCCTGAGCACTTGCTAGCTTCAAACAAACTTGTGCCCGACTCATGTATCAGAGTTCTCAGCCCCAGTTCCAGCTTCTCCCGTACCCCCTACATCCACAGCTGAAGTAGATGATCTTGTTCGTTTCCTGACTCTAGCCAAGCACGATTCTTTGCAAAACCATGAGCAGAGGATGGGGGAATTCTCTGGATTAGGATTCTGTAGTTTTGCCAGAAATCGATGGCGCACGCCATTAATCCCAGCACTCAGGAAATAGAAGCCGGTGGGGTCTCTATGAGTTTGAGGCCAGCCTGGTCTACAGAGTGAGTTCCAGGAAAGCTAGGGCTACACAATGAAGCCCTGTCTCTCACACACACACACACACACACACACACACACACACACACACCAAAACAAAGAAAACCAACAACAGCAACAACAAAGATTCTGCAGTTCTGAGAGTCTCCAGTCTCCAGTCTGCAGGCAGTGTGCCATGTGTTCCTATTCGAATGGACCTGGGTTCAAGCCCCAGCCTGAGAGTTATTCATTGAAAAGCCTTGGGTGAGGCTTCCAAACCTCCATTATTTAGCCTGTAAATTGAGAATTAAATAAGGTAGTGTGGGCTGGAGAGATGGCTCAGAGGTTAAGAGCACTGACTGCTCTTCCAGAGGTCCTGCGTTCAATTCCCAGCAACCACATGGTGGCTCACAACCATCTATAATGTGATCTGATGCCCTCCTCTGGCCTGCAGGTGTACATGCAGGCAGAGCACTGTATACATAATAATAAATAAATCTTTTTTTGCTTTGTTTTGTTTTTGTTTTTCGAGACAGGGTCTCTCTGTGTAGCCTTGACTGTCCTGGGCTCGCTCTGTAGACCAGGCTGGCCTCAAACTCACATCAATCCACCAGCCTCTGCCTCCCGAGTGCTGGGATTAAAGGCATGCGCCATCGCTTTCTGGCAAAACTACAGAATCCTAATCCAGAGAATTCCCCCATCCTCTGCTCATGGTTTTGCAAAGAATCGTGATGGGATTTTTGAAGTGGCGAGTGTCCCCAGCATACTAAATTGATGGCTGGTGGCAGATGCCCCTAGGTAGCTTTGAGAGGAGGGTTTGTCCATTGCAAAGGCCAAGGGATGGTTAGAAGGTTGAGGCTTACAGCCAATTCCCTGGCCAAGAGTGTGGACAGAGAGATGAAGGTCGAGTTCATCATTGTGGCCCACGATGTACTCAAGCGGACCTAAATAAACTAGGCGCCACCAAAAGAAAAGGGGATGAGGGGCTGAGGATGCAGTTGTGTTGGTAGAGGTCTTGCCCAGCGCACACACAGGTCCTGGCTCCACCCTCAACCACCACGTAAACCGAACATGGTGCCACAAGCCTGTGGTCCCAGGCAGGAGGATCGGTTCGAGATTGTCCTTGGCAATACAGTGGTTTCCAGAACAGCCTGGCGTGTAAGAGGAGAAAAGAAAGTAAAAGAACGTGATCACCAGCTTGTTTCTTGTACCAAGAAGAGACTTGATACCCTATGAGCATACACAGGGGGAGGAGGTCCCCCTCAGTCACAGTCATAGGGGAGGGGAGTAGGGGGAAAGAGGGAGGGAGCGAGGAATGGGAGGATACAAGGGATGGAATAACAATTGAGATGTAATATGAATAAATCAATAAAATATATTTAAAAAGGAACGTGATCAAAGAGCTTTCAGATAGCTGGATACATGGTAAATGTGTCAGGAGTGGTGGGCATAGTGTCTAGAACATGGGACCATACCGAACGTTCCGGAACTTGGTGCACTAAGGCGGGAAATAAAGAGCCTCTCCTCCCATACTTAACACATCTCTTCCATCTGGCCGTTATAATAAATCAGAGACACGTGGAGGCACAACACTAGGACACGGGCTCACTGGCCAGACAGTCTAGTTTAATTGGTGAGCCCTGCACCGGTGAGAGAGCCTGCCTTAGCTGTGTGTGTGTGTGTGTGTGTGTGTGTGTGTGTGTGTGTGTGTCACCTGAGAAACAACACCTAAGATTGTCCTCTGCATGCACCAGCCTGCATATTCTATCTCTCTGTCGTCTGTCTGTCTGTCTGTCTCTCTCTCTCTCTCTCACACACACACACACACACACACACACACACACACACGCACACAAAGTCACACTCACAAAACTGAAGTGTGTAATTATTAAATGCCTATCCTAATGTCACTGACAACTCTTTTTTTATTTTATGTTATTAATTTATTCATATTACATCTCAATGGTTATCCCATCCCTTGTATCCTCCCATTCTTCCCTCCCTTGCGCTTCCCCTCTACTCCCCTCCCCTATGACTGTGACTGAGGGGGACCTCTTCCCCTGTATATGCTCATAGGGTATCAAGTCTCTTCTTGGTAGCCTGCTATCCTTTCTCTGAGTGCCACCAGGTCTCCCCATCAAGGGGACGTGGTCAGAAATGGGGCACCAGAGTTCATATGAAAGTCAGACTTCACTCTCCACTCAACGGTGGAGAATGTCCTGTCCATCGTCTAGGTCTAGGTAGGGGTTCGAAGTTTACTGCCTATATTTGCCTTGGCTGGTGCCATAGTTTGAGCAGGACCCCAGGACCCAGATCTGCCCATCATAATGTTCTTCTTGTAGGTGTCCAGGACCCTCACTGACAGCTCTTTAAAGGAGAAATATAGCATTATTATACAAATTCTCATGGGAGGAGGAGATCAAAATACTCCGAGTCCTCCCCCCGCCCCCCCCCCCCCGCCCCTTGATATATTTCAAATTGATCACCTAGACAAACTGTGGACTGATCTATCTCCCCTGGTCTCTGCTGGACTGTGAGGCCGTGAGTCAGGACTGTCTGCTTCCAAGTCCTCAGGATGCCCAGAGCGTGGCCTGAGCATGGAGCTGACTCACTGAGGTGGGACTTCTTCAAACCTTTGATAGGAGGCACCTTCCGTATCCTCACCTTCTGGATCCTCGTCAGCCACTCTTTATTCCGGAAGCCTGGGCATGCTGAAATCTTTGAAAAAGAGAAAGAGATGGGATTTGCTTTCTCTTTGGAGATGTGAGTGTATCGGGAGGACTGTGACTCCCACGAAGGAATGCTCAGGAGCTGGTGACCTTCTCCCTACTCTGTGAGGGTGGGTATTTCTTTCTGGAAGGGTCATAGAGGCGAGCCCGGGCTGGTTCGGGCAAAGAAAGTTAAACATTAGTAACTGCAAGAGTTGCTTAATTGAAAACGGGGTGTGGCCGAGATAGCCAGTAGCCTGGGAGGGAGTGTACAGGAGAAAAGAAATCCCTTTCATATAGTCTTTTGTAATTTTAGCAAACCTGTTTTTACAAGTTACTGCAACTGGAGGAATGGAATTTCTATGAAAAGCTATAACGAAGTAAATCAAGAGAGCCACTCTTGGGTGACGGTGACACTTGGGGTCCACTCCCAGCACAAAACAAGCACCCGGAACTTTCTTTGCCTGACTGACCCAGGATTTGCCGAGATGTCATAGAGGCATTAATCCTAGGATTCCTGTAATCTTCTGAGAGAGTTATTGGTGCACTGCCTAGACTTGCTGGGTGAGGCTCCTGAGGAAGGGCTCCCTGCCCAGCGTCACACACAAGGCCAGAGCTGGGGGCAGGGGGTTGAACCCAACAAGGGAACAGGAAGGAAGGGAGGAAGGGAAAAGATGATACTCTTCCTTCCCGGAGTTGTCCAGTCCCTCCAGGGATCATCTTCCTCCTGGGCTCCAGCCCCCCAAATGAAATGCCTTCTCAAACCCAGCGGCTCAAGAGCATGCTCTGTCAGATGCTGTGTGCACGCAATGGAGTGAGGCAGCCAGGAGCAAGCCAGCTCACAAGAGGAGCACAGCACCATGGGGCAGAGGGTTCCCGAAGGATCCAAACAGACGGGAAGTCAAAGTGGAAGTCACAGACACCCCCCCTCACTATGTCTTCATTGAGAGGTCCCCCCAAGGGTCCCCAAGGGGGACCACTCTGTACTGGACAAGGGGAAACAGGACAAAAATAAGGGAGATGTGGGGAGACAGGCGGGGTACCCTAAAAACCAGACACTGGGGAAATAGCCTACCATCCTTCAGCCCCAAGTTCCTCAACACAAGATGGAAAGGACAGACCAGTCCCCAGTGTAAAGAATTCATGGAGAAGGGCTGGAGAGACGGCTCAGTGGCTAAAGAGCACTGGCTGCTCTTCCAGAGGACCCAGGTTCAATTCCCAGGACCTACGTGGTGGCTCACAACTATCTGGGAACTCCAGTTCAAGGGGGATATGTCACCCACTGCTGTGCCCTGTGGATATTTCACATGTGACGCACGGACATACATGCAGGCAAAACACTCACGCACATAAAAATAAATTTCAAAAAAAAATATCTTCAAAGAGGAGTTAATGGAAACTGGGAGTTGAACAGTAGTCAAAGTCACAAAAAGAGGCAGCAGCTGTGACTGGGTAAACTGCCAAAAGTTTTTAAAACAAAAACAAAAAAAAAACCAAAACACCAAAGTCCTGCCAGGGTTGGTGGCGCACCTTTACTCTCAGCACTCAGAAGGCAGAGGCAGGTGGATCACTGTGAGTTTGTGGCCAGCCTGGTCCAGGACAGCCAAGGGTACACAGAGAAACCCTATCTAGAAAGAAAACAAAAATGAAAATACAATCCCGTCCTGGCTCCTCCCACTTACCCCATCCACTTGTCCCAACCAGCTGATCACATGAGCATCCCACTCTGAGAATCTCCACAGCCGTTGTTTTGTTTGAGGTTTTGTGGTCTGGCTGGTTGTTGAGTCTGGTGTTGGTGTCGGTTCGGCTTTTTTTGAGACAGGGTCTCACTGTGGAGGCCACACTGGCCTGGACCTTGCAAGTCAAGGATGGGGACTGTCGGTGTGAGCCACCAAGGCTCAGAAACCAGTTGTTGAGATTTGTAGGGTGCCCAGGGGTGAGACCTCTCTGGTCTAGGCAGAGATGTCAAAGCTTGACAGATAACCCAGTGCATCTGGCTGGGGGGCTGGAGGGGCTTCAGGGGAGGCCTGGAAGCCAGCTCAGGAGGGAACTGTCCCCACGGAGAAGGCCTTGGAGGGCAGATCAAAAAGAGAGGCGCATGCAGAAGGAAACAGACCTTCCTCTGACTCTGCCTGTCTGAAATTCAATTCTCAACCCAGAAAAAAAAGATGCAGAACCGATTTTAAAAGGAAAGGCCTGGAAACCATCAGAGATCAGCTATGTCTCTGGGGGCAACAGATGGAGACAGACGTCAAAGTCATTTTGTGAAATACCTCCCAGGAGTTAAAAATCAAACGAACCAGATACACGCGCATGGATAAAGACAAGTGTGGGGGAGGGGTGGGGGGGAGTAAGCCTCCAGTTGCAAAAGCATTTGGGTGTGGGAGCTGGGGAGGTGCCTCACTGGGCAAAGCCCCATGCCTTGCAAATGTAAGGTCAGAGGTCAAAACCACAGAAGCCACATCGAGCTGTGTAAGCACATCTCTAATCCTGGCACTGTGAGAAGACAGGAGAAGGAAACAGAAGGACAGAAGGACAGAAGGACAGAAGGACAAAGCGAGAACAGCAGAGACCCGGTCTCCAACCCTGTGGAAGGCAAGGAGCAGTACCTGAGGCTGTCTTTGACCTCCATACATTTGCCATGGCAGCAACACACACACACACACACACACACACACACACACACACACACCCCACAAACACTTGAAAGCATAAATGCAAAATGTTTGCCAAGCTAATGAGTCTGCTCAGGCTAGCCTCCTTTGTCAGTTTTCCAAGCGCCTCTACCGTCAGCCTAGGCTTTGGTTTTTTTTTTTTAAGGTATTTTATTTACGTGTGTGTGTGTGTGTGTGTGTGTGTGTGTGTGTGTGTGCCTGTATGAATTTGTGCGTACCACGTGCATGTAGAGGCTAGAAGAGCCTCCCCTGGAGCTGAAATTAGAGGCCATTGGTTGTGAGCATCCCCGAGGGAACTGAGAACCAAACTTGGTTCCTCTGCACAAGCCCCACAGGTTTTTGTCTGCTGGGCAAGCACTCTGTCACTCCCGCACTCTTCAAGGCTCACATATAAAGTTTTGTTTGTTTGTTTGTTTTTGTTGTGTTTCTTTTGGGGGTGGTGTGAAGAGGGAAGTAAAAACACAAGTTAAGAAAGAGTGAGGAGACGAGGTGAGGGAAGAAGAAAGGTTTCGTGTTTAGAAGAGGAGCAGTGGGCGGACCGAGGCAAAGTCCAAATGTCTCCGAGTCAAGGCTAATCTAGAGCCACTGTTTTCCCCCTCTGCCCCCTTTCCAAAGCTCCTATTTCTTTCTGTGTCTGCTGGATGGTAAAATAAACTCCATACAGGCTTTCTTGGGTGGGGGTGGGGGGGGGGGCATCTCTTATTTTGTGTGTCTTTATATGCACACGCATATAGCAAAAATAGGTTTTCTCCTGTTGATTCTCTTTGTCTCTGTGTGTGGCTGTACGGAGGGGTGAACCTAAAGCTTCAAACACGCCAGGCAAGTGCGCTACCACTGGCTGTAGCCATAGCCCTCTTTGTACTCTGAGACAGAGACTCACTAAATTGGTCAGGCTAGTCTTGCCGTCTGTAGCCAAGGCTATGACCCTTCTGCCGCAGCCTTCAGAATAGCTTGGATTCCAGGCCTGTTCCAAACAAATCTAGCCAGCCAGCTCGCTGTTTCTCTTTCTGTCTTAATTTCCTTCGCCCTTCCTTCTTTCCTTTCTCCTTCCTTCCTTCCTTCTTCCTACCTTCTTTCTTCCTTCCTTCTTCCTTCCTTCCTCCTTCCTTCCAGCCTTCCTTCCTCCTTCCTTTCTTCCAGCCTTCCTTCCTTCCTTTCTCCTTGCTTGCTTCCTTCCTTGCTTGCTTCCTTGCTTCTTGAGAAAGAGTCTCCATATGTAACCCAGGCTAGCTTAGAACTTACTATGTGACTCAGGCTGGCCACGAGCTCTCCCTGTCTCAGCCTCTGTAATGCTCAGATTACAGGTACAGGCCACAAAACTGTGCTAAGACTAGATCCATTTCTACAAAGATAAGTGGGCCCGAGGGGTAAATCTCTACTTGCATCTGACAGGCCCGCTGGCGCCCAGTCAGTAGGCGAGAATGTCATACTGTAAAGTGCGGTGCTCTGAGTCCAACACTCACCTTCATCCGTCCCTCCTCCCATTGTGATGGCTAAAGTTATGTTTTAAGTTTAAATTACTGTGATTTATGAGATCTGTAAAACAAAAATACCTCTAAAATGTAAGTCCCACTTGGCGAAGGACAGATAGCTTCCCGTAATGCTGCTGGGGAGTGCTGTTCATGTACAATAACAAACCATGTGTTTTCACTTCAGTAAACAAGCGTGGTTGCCCCAGCTGCACAGGATGGGGCTTGATCACATGTTGGGGGTGGGGGGAGCACAGGTGGGGGCTGGGGGCATGTGCATAGGCAGGAAATACGTCAGGATGTATACTTGTTCCCGGTTGGAATAAGGCAGGAAGTAAATAGTCTTGTGAGTTCTGCTTTTCTAAACCTCTGACTAATGTAGTGGACTCCCAGGTATGGATCTGGCCTGCATCCATCCTTCCGCCTAGAGTTTAATAAAGCTTCCTCAAATGTGAGCTCACATTGGGCTCAAAAACTGTGTGATATTGGGCTTATGCTTATTGGGAATTAAGACTACGTTAAATTTCAACACACACACAAACGCGAGCCCCTAAGGTACCTATTTAACATTTCAAAGCAGACCTGGCCTCCAGGTTCTCCCAGCATTCCTCAGTCCCCACATACCTGGGGTAAGGCTGGCACACCCCACCTTCTACCTTGAACTTTCCAGGCCAGGGGCCGGCTGCCCTTCCCCCAGCGGCTAGTCCCTATATAATCCAGATATTTTGGTTACCTGCCTTTCTTTCTTTCTTTCTTTTTCTTTCTTCCTTCCTTCCTTCCTTTCTTTCTTTTTCTCCTTCTGTCCCTTTGGCCTCCTGGCTGCTGTACTTGGTCCCCTCTCTCCCTTCCCCTCCCCCTCTCCCCACATGGGTCAGGGTCACGACTCCCGGACTCTCCCAGATGTGCCTGCCTCCGCCTCTGCTCTCCCACACATCTACAATAAACTTTCTCCTCCACCACCTAGCAACAGTCACCTCCTTCCTTTCCTTTTTATTTCTTCCCCCACTCCCCCCCCAACCTGTTCACACCGACCCCCGGATTACATAACTCCATCCTGTGTCCTTGCTTCATAGGTTTCTTCTGACACCCTGTAGGGCACCCCTTCTTGTAGGTGGGCGAAGGTATTGGGGGCAGGGGGGGAAGCAACGCAGTGTCTTAGCCATAGGCTAAAGAAAACAAAACCGTAGTTCTTTCTTCTCAGGGAGGGCACTTGCTCCCCGATCCATTTTCCAATCCATTTTTCTCTCAACCCCACTCTCATGAGGCTCCACATCAAATGGATTTTTAAAAAAATATCTGACCAGGCATGGGCGGCGTAACTGTAATCTCAGGACTCAGAAGACGTAAGTTGAGAATCAAAGCAAGTTTAAAGCCCGCCAGCCTGGTTTGACAACAGAAATCCAGGCTAGCCCAGGCTAGCCCAGGCTACATAGTGAGCCCCCTGCCTCAAAAAGCCTTTAAAAAGCAGATAATATGAAGTGACAATAATGTTTCTAATGTTTTCCTGAACTATGACGGACTGAGGGATGACTCGGTGGGTAAGTGTTTGAGTGAACACCTGAGAGCCGGCAAGCACGTGAAAGCTTGAAATGGTGGTGCTTTCCTGACCCCAGAGACAAGCAGATTATGGGTTTTTATGGCCAGTCAGTGTAGCTGAAACATAGGGCTCCAGGTTTAGTGAGAGACCTTGCCTCAAAAAATAAGGTAGGTGATAGAGGTAGGCACGTGGTGCTGTCTTCCAGTGTCTACATGTGCGTATGTGGGCAAGCAGATCTCTATACACAATACACACACACACACACACAGAGAGTAAAAATAAATAACTGTTTCAGCCAGGCGGCAGTGATGGTGGCAGCACATGGGTTTAATCCCAGCACTCTGGAGACAGAAGCAGGTGGATCTCTGTGAATTCAAGGACAGCTTGACTCCACAGAGAAACCCCCGTCTCAAAAAAACAAAAAAACAAAATTAAAAAAAAAAATTGTGTCAAATATAGAGACACGAACTACAACGGGCCATTACTTTGAACTAGTTTCCTGTACTGTGTCCTCTTAGACCAGACTAAAAATCACAAAACACAGTCACTCGTGCTAAGTTCTGTTGCCAAACTGAAACTTCAGCTGTCATGTGACCCTTCCAGGAAACAGAGAGCGACAAGGCAACCTTCTTAGATAAGCTGGTGTCAGGTGTTGCAGTCAGGTTCTTCCTGCCTTTTTTTTTTTTTAACAGCTCTTACTAATTTTTTTTCATTTATTTTATGTGTTTGGATGGTTTTGTCTACATAAGCATACACGCTCTGCTGCCCAAGGAGCCCAGTAGAGGATGCTGGCTCCTCTGGGACAGTATAAAGTGCTGGGATTAAAGGTGCGCACCACTATGTCTGACCCTTTTTTTTTTTTTTAAAAAGACAAGGTTTCTCTGTGTGTATAGCCCTGGCTGCCCTGAGCCAATGGCTTTGTGGCTCTCATCTCTCAGATTCAGAGAAGGGAATTCATGGGAGAGAATGAGTTTTAGAGAAAACTCTGTTATAGATTTGTAGGTGGGAACTTAAAAGGGAAGGAAGGACGGAGGGAGGGAGGGAGGGAGGGAAAAGGGGAGGGAGGGGGCACAAAAATGCTAAAGCTGAGCTGCTGCATAGCAGGAGCGGTTCCAGGAAACAAAGAACCATCTAACTGTTTCTCTAGGGCCTTTTAAAAGGCCAGGCAGGACCAAGTATACACCTTTAATCCTAGTTTTCATTAGGCAGAGGCAGAAGGATCTCTTAAGTCCAAGGTCAGCCTAGTCTTCGCGTAGTGAATTCTGGGACATCAAGGACTACCTAGGAAGGGGGTGTCGATGCCGCCCCCAACCAGCAGGAAAGACACCAACACCGGGAACTCTTCTTGCCGCAGTTTTATTCAGAATCCTGGACTACCAGAGTCCTGAACCCACAGAACCTTTACAGTGTGCCTGGTCCTATCAGAGACTGCCACGTTGTCGCTCCTGGTTGGTGCGTTCAGATCACGACGCCTCACGCCACGCCTTCAGGCATGCGCATAAGGGGCTTGCTCACTGGGCATAAAAAAGTTTACTCACTGCGCATGCGCAAAAAGGGGCGCGCTGCACATATGCAAGAGGGGCGCATTGTGCCGGGGAAGCAGCAGGGGGCGCTGCTATCTGTGGCTCTCCACAAGGGAGCCTGCTCAGACTGAAGCACCAACCGAGGCCCTTGCATGGACAGTACCTGTGCCCCCTACAAGATGTAGCTGATGGCCAGCTCAGGCTTCATGTGGGCCCCCTAGTAAGGGGAGCGGGGTCTCTCTCTCTGACATGGACTCTCTTACCAGCTTCTCAATCACTTTCCCCTGGCAGGGCTGCCACAGGGCAAGAAGACACACTCGGTCCTGATATGACTTGATGAGCTGGGGTGGATGGGAATGGGGGGGGGCCTCCCCTTTTCTGAGGAACAGGGGAGGAGGACGTGGAAGAGGGAGGAAGGGTGGGACTAAGAGGTGAGGAGGGGATGAGGCTACAACCAGGATGTAAAGTGCATAAAAATTAATTTTTTTTAAAAAAAGGGTTATTTCTCAGTAAATAAACAAATAAATAACTTATGCCAGAAACTAGAGTGTAGTATGGGGGGGCGGGGCGGGGGTGAGTTGGTCAGCCCGGTTAGCCCAAGCCTTCAGCCCTAAGTGGGAGAAAACACAGAGGAAGTTAGCACAGAGTGCTGGGCCTCTCATCTGGCTGCCCTGGCCCTCATCAAGGGCCAGAGGAGGAGCAGATGCCTCAGGGTCCCAGGCCTGCGTGAGCAGTTTCTGCTGCCTAAGGCCCATCACAGCCCACTTCTAAAGAAGTAGCCCTAAAGTAGGAACCAGAGCACCAAACACTTTTATCTTCCAGCCAAGACAGGGCCAGAGTCAAGTTTGGCTCACATGTGAGGATATGAAAATGGAGGGAGAGATCCTTGCCCGGGCTGACCAGCTTCTGTCTCCTGAGCTCCCTCATTCATTTCTGACACATTGGCGACTTTGTCATTTCTTTCCTCGGCCGCTTCTAAATCCCAACTGATGCAGGCTCCCAATTCATCATCTCTAGTTCCGCTACCTAAGAATCCAGCTCCGCCGCAGGCACACCGAATGCTCCCCCATCAAGGAAAGCACGAGGCCCAGTTCTCTCTCGTTCGGTCTCCACATGCTCCCAAATATTTACAAGTCATCCTAACCATCAAACCAAACCGTCTGGTAGACCAGATGGCAGTTTTTGTGCAATGTTTCCTCCTCCCTTTACATACGCTTTGTGTTTTGTTCCGTTTGGGTTTTTTGAGACAGGCTCTCAAGTAAAGCCCCAGACTGGCTCGGCACACAAGGTTCATGAATGTGCTTGAACTCTGGTCGCCTTGTCTCCCAAGTGCTGTATTGCAGCAGACATGTCATCCTGGGACTTTGTGTGCCCCACTCTGGTGGCCGTTTCCTCCTGAAAACTGGCAGCCTTCTGTGTTAACTGAAGGGCCAGGCTTCGGACGTACGGACTCACGGGAGTCGTTCCCTGAGGTTTTACCAGGGCCAGTTCTTCCCACTGGGTTTGGTATTCACCCGAGGGGACTCCAGGCACGGGGGGGGGGGGGTCACCCCTCATGTTTGCCTTTCTAGGTGAGCCAGGAAAGGAACTTCTGACCCGAGAACAAGGTATTTTGTTTCCGTTTTTAATTTTTCTTCACATTCATTTGTATCGGGGGGTGTGGGGGGTGTGTGATATACACATGCCCTGCCATTTGTTTGGAGCTCAGAGCATAAATTACAGGAGTGAGTTTTCTCTTCCGCTTCCCCAGGATTGAACTCAGGTCATCAGGCTTGGCGGCAAGAACCTTTACCTGCTGAGCCCTTTGCCAGCCCGAAGGTATGGTTTTTTTTTGGGGGGGGGGGGGCTCAGTAGGAGGCCACCACATGTTTCAGAGTGTTCTTTTTGTTTGTCTGTTTGTTTTTCGTGACAGAGTTTCTCTGTGTAGCCTTGGCTGTCCTGGACTCACTCTGTAGACCAGGCTGACCTCGACCTCACAGCGATCCGCCTGCCTCTGCCTCCCCAGTGCTGGGATTAAAGACCTGTGCCACCACTGCCTGGATGGTTTGATTTTTCGAGACAGGGTTTATCTGTGTAGCCCAGGCTGTCCTGGACTCGGCTTTGTAGACCAGGCTGGCCTCGACCTCACAGCGATCTGCCTGCCCCTGCCTCCCGAGTGCTGGGATTAAAGGCGTGCGCCACCACCACGCCCGGTTCAGGGTGTTCTTTCTGACACCTCTACCTGCTAAATTAATTAGAAGCAACTCAGGGCCTTTTACCATCAGCATCTTTGCAACGGTCCTAAACTAAACGGGACAAGGTGGCAATGAAAGTGAGCAAGAGACTGGAAGACAAAGTTGAACAAAAAACCTGTTTTTGTTATGATCCCAAGTGTGGGATCAGAACAGTCTTGTGAGAGAACAGGTGATATTAATCCACTAAAAGACCAACCACCTTGTGTGGGAGCTTGATTGTTGCCAGCTGAAAAGATCCTGTGAGCAGACTCTGGGAGGAGCTATAGAAATGAGCCCAGAACTGGAGGCGGGGCTTTTTAGAGACTTGGGATAGTTTTGGCTGTTGTTCATCGCTCCCCTTTGAGACTCTCCTAGAGAGAACTGCTCAAGGGAAGGCTCCGGGGCTCCAGCTCCTGCTGAGGTTCTGGGTTCTGGTTACTCCAGGTTCCAGCAAAAGAAATCCTGCTGATTACGCCAGGAGAATCGCTCCTCGGAACTGATATCCTTACGGTTTTGTTATTCTTTAATCCTCTTTTCCTACTGTTTCAGTTAGTCGGGTTATAAGTGAGGTACGCACGGTTAATAAGTTTGTAATGAAATATATTGGTTAACAACCAAGGACAATACGTGCAGTAAACATCGAACCTCTACCCAGATCAAGCCAATGGACAGGACAGTCTCCACTGTTGAGTGGAGAGTGGGGTCTGACTTTCACATGAACTCTGGTGCCTCATATTTGACCACGTCCCCTTGATGGGGAGGCCCGGTGGCACTCAGAGGAAGGATAGCAGGCTACCAAAAGGAGACTTTATACCCTATGAGCATATGCAGAGGGAGGAGGTCCCCCTCAGTCACAGCCACAGGGGAGGGGGAATAGGGTGAAAGTGGGAGGGAGGGAGGAATGGGAGGATAGAAGGGATGGGATAACAACTGAGATGCAATATGGATGAATTAATAAATAATTTTAATATATATATATATATTGGTTAAGAAAACGGAACCTACACAGAGTCAGGTGTTGGAAGAATGGTAGGAGAAGAAAGGCCAAATGCTAGCAACAATTGTCCTGGAAAAAAAAGAAAATGTTTGGAAGCCATAATAGGATGCCCAATAGACCAACCAGCTTAGAATAAACCAGAAAGCCTTCAACCAAAACAAAAGACAGGGTGGGGGTGGAGCAGCAGTTTCCTGAAAGGACTAACCATTATCCACTCTGAGAGGGCAGCAAGAATGATGCCAGCTGGTGCTGGTACCTGGTGCCAATCCTGATGACTCCTCAGGTGAAAAACGAATCATCTCTGAGGTCCCACATCCCCGTTCTTGGTCCACAGGGATTAAGAGACACTTCTGAGCCAACTATGAGTACCCATGGCTGGGAGCAGTGATTTGGGCAGTCCCTAGTGACATGTTCCACTGTGGAGGTGAAGGTGACGTAAACGTTTTTATAGTCACAAAACAAAACCAAGCCCCAAATCACTGCATTTACCGAGTACATCAGCGGGGACATGAGGAAGAGTTTTAAAGGTCTCAGATGTCATCTTTTGATCCTCTCGGCTTTGGGGTTTGGTGGGAGCGAGTGGCCCCCGCCAAGTTTAAGGGCGCAGCCCCAGAGTTGTCCCTAAGAGTCACAAAGATGCGAACTCAGATAGAGCTAGTTAAAGACTGTTAAAGGGAACTAAAGATAGCCCCGTGTCACTGTCACTCTGACTCACACAGTATGCAACATTCGAATGTCCCCTCACAATGCAAAGTGGCGGTTCAGCCGTCGGCAAGCGGGATGTTCAACCCAGATAGGGCTTCTTCGGGACACATCTAGAACAGAAAGACAGCACAGCATTTTTTTTTCTTCCGATAATGTAAAGTCTTGCCCCTACAAGAACCACCCCCACACCCCCAGAGTCCTCACGGTCCTATCTTCTACTCAATCTTTGGTGCGGCAAATATTTACTGAGCGTTTGTGTGTGCTGGGCGGGGCTAGGGACGCTGCAATAAACCAAGCCACACAGCTGCTGTCTGTCATCTGAGGCTGCCTTAATCCTCCCAGGCTTTTTCTACTTCCTGATTATCTGGTCTCACTCTCTTTTGCCTGCAGATGTGATGAACCCAGTCCCCGGCTAAGATTGCTCACAGCAGCATCCTCAAATGGAGAAGTAAGTCATGTTTAAAGTGAGAGCTCTCTAACACGAAAGGGGCTTGAGGGGGGGCGGGGGGTCTGTTAGCTCAGTGGTACAGCGCTTGCCTAGCTCACACAAGACCCTGGATGTGATCCCTAGCGCCGCAAACACCTGATAGATGTTAAACGCCCTGTTTCAGATTGTGTACCAGTGGGTAGCCGTTAAATGTTGGCAAGTGGCTCAACTGAAGGCAAAGCAAAGGGCTGTTGAGTCAAGGAGGCTGGTGGCCACCGACAGGTGCGCAAGAAGCCTCTAAGTCAGCAGTTCTCCACCGGTCAGTATCTACATTACAATTCATAACAGTAGCAAGATCGGGGCTAGAGAGATGGCTCAGTGGTTAAGAGCACTGCCTGCTCTTCCAAAGGACCCGGGTTCAATTCCCAGCACCCACATGGCAGCTCACAACTGTCTGTAATTTCGAGATCTGACATCCCTACACCAAAGCACATAAATTCAAAATTAAATAAAGTATAAAAAAAAAAAAGTAGCAATAAAGCTGGGCTGTGGTGGCGCAGGCCTTTAATCCCAAGCAGAGGCAGGTGGATTGCTGTGAGTTCGAGGCCAGCCTGGTCCACAAAGCCTGGTCCACAAAGTGAGTCTAGGACAGCCAAGGCTACACAAAGAAACCCTGTCTCGAAAATCCAAAATACATACATACATACATAGTAGCAACAAAATAGTTTTATGTTTGGGGGTCCACCACAACATTAGGAATCATATTCCTTAAGGGGTCACAGCATTAGGAAGGTTGAGAACCACTTCTCCAAGTGAATCAATGAAAGAGTAGAGCTAGGAAAGAGAGGTTCATGAGCCCCCCCCCAAGTCTCCCTGAGGCAGTGATGGTCCCTGAGAGAGGCATTCTGTTTCGTGTGGTGGCCTCAGAGTAAGGAGTTAATGCTCCAGCAAACAGCCTCTCTCGACTGAAACCCTGTAAGCAACCCTAATGAAACTCATCTGGTCATCAAAATCCATTAACTAATTAATTAATATTCGACAACGGAAGGGCTAGGTAGGAAGAGGAAAGGCCTCAGAGGGGGGAACAAGAGACAGCCACTGGTTGAATATGCTAAAAAAAAATAAAAATAAAAATAAAAAGACTCTGTGCACGAATGGAAATGCCAGGATTAGACTCGTTATGTGTATAATTAACATATGCTAATAAGAAATAAGTGAGGTCTTGGGGAAGATGGCCCAGTGGAGATGAACTTCCAGAAAGGACTGGAATTAGAGCCCCAGAACACTTGGAATGAAGATAGGAGACCTCCCCCCCCCCTGCTCTCTCTCCCCCTCCCCCTCTCCCCCCAACCCCCCCCCCCCCCCCCCCCGCCAGCCCCGGACAAACTTGTCAGCTGGAGGAGGAACTCCAGAGAGAACCTGCCTAATTAAATACACAGAGGAATTCAGGATGTCAGCCTCCCCTGACTGCCAACGTACATGTAGGAGCACCCGCATACACACGTGAACCCACGCACGGAATAACACGAACATGGAATCAAAAACTTTTTTTTTTATTTAAATTTTAAAAGTATGAGTCAACAAACCAGGCTTGGTGAAGTACGCCTTTAATCCCACCAGTCAGCAGTGGAGGAGGCAGAAAGATTAAGAAATTCAAGGTCATACTTAGCTACCCAGAGAATTCCAGGCCAGCCCAGGCTACTACCTGCGACCCCGTTTCAAAACAAAGCAAAAGAATGTCTCAGCCGATACAGACTGACCTAGGTCGGAGAGCTAAGTCACGGAGCCTTGTAATCTAGGCACAGGAGAACACCAAGTCCCTCCTTGATGGTGGAGGTAGGGTGCCAGAGGACACTGCCTCCAAGACACCCGCACAGGCACGCACGCACGCACACCAAGATAAGCCCTGGGAGGCAGGAGCCGGGGGGAGAGCCACGCAGGGTCACCGCCCCGCGAGGTGTGGCCGCTGCTGCTCCCAGGTTCCTCTGTTTGCTTATTACGCCCCACCTAGGGCCCAAGGTACTGTCTCCGCCCTCAGAACCCCGGGAAAACCTAGGTGACCTGGGAGATCCGTCTGTACGTTGGTGTGGGACTTGGGGAGACTGCGGGGCGGGAGACGTAGAAATTGAGGTGCAGGGAGTGACGCCTTGCAGGAGGCTGCCCCGCCCCCCTCCTCCTGATTTCGTTGAGGAGGGAGCCGCCCCGTTCCCGGCCCTAACTGGACCCCCCCCTGCCGCGAGGAGCTTCCAAGAGGTGGAGACCGAGCCGACCTGCAGAGATGGAGGCGACTGGCACCTGGGCGCTGCTGCTGGCGCTGTTGTTGCTGCTGCTGGCTCTGGCGCGGTCCAGGACACCGGCCAGAGGCCACCTGCCCCCGGGGCCCACGCCGCTGCCGCTGCTCGGGAACCTCCTGCAGCTGCGTCCCGGGGCTCTGTACTCCGGGCTCTTGCGGGTGAGGGGGACCCGGGAACATCCTAACCAGGGGATAAGGGGCGGCGGCGGGGGGGGGGGGGGAGGATGTCTTCTAAGTGCCAGGGCAGATGAGCCTTGGCTATCTTAGGGAGGAGGCAGAAGCAGGGGTCCTCAGGGGAAAAGGACTACGAATGTCCTGAGCTAGAGACTCGAAGTTGACGTGGGCTGGGCAAGGGAGAGGGGGTACCCAGGTTGGGAAGGGCAGAGCTGACTCAGTCCTGGAAGCTGGACCCCAGGGGGAAGTGATGCCAGAGGGGCGGAGGGGTGGGGGGCAGGTAGTCCTTGGCTAAGAAAGAGAGGGAATGCCCTGGAAAGGGGACTAGAGCTGGTAGGGACACAGTTCACAAAGGTCTAGAAAGAAATGACACGCGGACCCAGAGAGGAAGGGCCCTTCCCCCCCCCCCCCGCCCCCCAGGTCGCAGGGACCCAGAGAATGCTGGAAAGTTAGTGAGCTGCGACCAGAGCTGCAAAGGACACACTCTCTAGACGAGAGGAGAGGTGGGTGAGCTTGTCGCCCCGCACTCCACCCTCGCACCCGTCGTTAGAAAGGGAAGAAGCATCTGGAAGCTGGAGGGGGCTGAGCAGAGAGCATCCTGGCCTGAAGGGATCTGCCTCAGAGACTCCCCGAGTGGGGGGGGGGGGGGGATGGGTGTAGCTCAGCTAAGGAGAGAGCTAGGAGTTCGTGCCACCCCGTGGGAGGATGGAGAGGCAGTCCCAACCTGCGGGGGGGGGGGGTAGTGGGGAGTCAAGTTCTCCATTCAAAAATATTCTCAGGGACTTTAAGGACAGAAAAGGGAGGGTGGGCGGTTAAGGGAGAGATAGGAGACGTGCTCCACAGGCAGCTGCTGTGAGGTTTACGGGTTTGGCAGAGGTTGAAATGAGCAGTCAGATAGTGGGGAGAAGGAGATTATGGGGAACCGGAGCTGTTTGTGGATGACCCCAACCAAGATCAGAGGTTAGAGCCTGGTAGGAAGTGAGAGGGAAGGCAAGAGGATGTATTTAAGAATCATACACTCAGCAGGAATGGTGATGGCGGAAAGTCCTTAATCTCAGCGTTCAGGAGGCAGAGAAATCTCTGTGACTTCCGGGCCAGCCTGGTCTACTGAATTCCAGGACGACCAGAGCAACACAGAGAAACCCTGTCTGGAAGGACAAAAACAAAACAAAAAAATGTTGCAAAGTGGAGCGCCACTCCACACTCGCACGCAAAAGGAAAACAGCTTCCCAAACAGATACATTTGCTTGGGGTTGGAAAGGGACCAATTCCTGTTATGTTGGGGGGTAGAGGGGGGGAGGCAAAAGACAGACCACGTGACTTATCTGAGGCCAAGGTTTGGAACTAATAACAGCCAGGCTGGCAGAGGCAGCTCCGTGGGACCGGCCACCACCCTCTTCTCCCTCTCTGTCCCCAGCTAAGTAAGAAATATGGGCCCGTGTTCACCGTGCACCTGGGCCCATGGCGCCGTGTGGTGGTCCTGGTTGGTCACGATGCTGTTCGCGAGGCCTTGGGAGGTCAGGCTGAGGAGTTCAGTGGGCGGGGATCGTTGGCAACGCTGGACAAGACTTTTGATGGTCATGGTGAGTCATGAGGGCAAATGGGGGCTGCTGGGTTCTGCCCTCGCTTACAGATAACGAGGAGGTTGGGTTTTGTTTTGTTTTGTTTTGTTTTACAGGTGACTTACTTAATGATTCCCTTTCTATGAAATGGGGTGATATTGGCACCTGTCCACTTAGGCTGTAATAAGGGTCAAGTGGAAACTGGGCTGTGTCAAGTGAGTGCTAACTACAGTGACAATCATTACTACTCCCAGGGCTATGAATTGACTCCCAGGCACTCTCAGCATAGAGGCTTGACCGCCCGTGGCCATCCATCTCTGCAGCCCAAACATTTGATAGGCTCAGGCCAACCTGGGCTGAACAGTGAGTTCAAGGCCAGTTTGGGTTATATATTTTAAGACAAATGCGACCCTGTCTTGAAAAAGCCAGGACGAGAGGGATACATAGTTTGCTGGTAGGGAATGCATAGAACCCTCCAGTGAGGGGCTGGGGGTGTGGCTCAGTGGTAGAGCCCCTGCCTAGAATCCCCCAGTGAGGGGCTGGGGGCGTGGCTCAGTGGTAGAGCCCCTGCCTAGAATCCCCCAGTGAGGGGCTGGGGGTGTGGCTCAGTGGTAGAGCCCCAGCCTAGAATCCCCCAGTGAGGGGCTGGTGTGTGGCTCAGTGGTAGAGCCCCTGCCTAGAATCCCCCAGTGAGGGGCTGGGAGTGTGGCTCAGTGGTAGAGCCCCTGCCTAGAATCCCCCAGTGAGGGGCTGGGGTGTGGCTCAGTGTTAGAGCCCCTGCCTAGAATCCCCTAGTGAGGGAGCAGGGGATGAGGCTGAGCAGAGTAATTTCCTAAAATTCACCAATGAAAGTCTAAGGGGCATGTCCTCTACAGCTTGTGTAAGGCCATGGATTCCTTGTCCAAGCCAAAAAAAAAGAGAGAAGAGGGTCAGGGGGCCCAAAACACCAAAATACTTCTTTATGTTAAAGCATGCACAGCACGTATGGAGCCCTGGCTTCAGTCTTCAGCAGCACAGAAAAGCCTGGCAGCGTAGCGGTGACTAAGGAGCACACTGCCTACTTCCCCTAGAGCACCCAGACAGACCTGTCATCAGACACTGACCTCTCAGAGGAATGGGCCACAATGGGAGGGGCAAGCTAGCACTGGGGAGATGGGGGGGGGGGGTGGGGGAGAACCTAGGATTCTAGGAATCCACAGGCTGTGCCTGACTCACCCAATTCGCTGAGGGATGCCCAGGAGGCCTCCAGAGAGAGAAGATGTCCGAGCTGAAGTTCCTCAGCTAGAAGGGAAGTTGTATCCAGGGGATAGGACTCGCAAGGGCAGGCACATTGAGGAGGAGGGAGAAGAGCGCATTCCTCCAGACCCCAGTTTCCCTGTGCCTGATGCTTTCTTAGGCACTAAGGACACAGAGGTGAGCGAGGCAGGTGCAGGGTCTTCTCATCGTGAGAGCTCTGTGACACAACGACATAGAGAGGGGGTAGAATTCTAAAGTGAGAAGTACAGCTTTGAGAACGCACGCACGCACGCTCGCTCGCACGCACGCACGCACGCACAGTATGTGAGGGGAGGTGCTTTACTGGAGTGTGGGGTAGGGGCGTAGGGCTGGCAGCAGCCTTCTCAGAGGAGGTGATATCTCCGCTGATGGAGTTCCTCACGGATGGGGAAAGCAGCTGGGAGTGGGTGAGTCAGGGGAATTGCTAGGAGTTCAGGCCAGCAGCCTAGGCTACATAGCAAGACCGTCTCAGAAAAGAATCCATGGGACTGGAGAGATGGCTCAGAGGTTAAGAGCACCGGCTGCTCTTCCAAAGGCCCTGAGTTCAATTCCCAGCAACCACATGGTGGCTCACAACCATCTATCTATAATGAGATCTGGTGCCCTCTTCTGGTGTGCATGTAGGCAAAACACTGTGTGTATGATAAATAAATAAAATCTTTTAATAATAATAATAATTCATAAATAATTAAAAATAAAAGGATGGGGGCAGAAGAGTTGGCTCAGCAGTTACGAACACTTGCTGTTCTCACAGAAGACCTGAGTTTTGTTCCCAGCACCCACACTGGGCGGCTCACAATAGCCTGTACTCCAGCTTCGAGGAATTTGACATCCTTTTCTGGCCTCTCCAGGCACCTGCACACGTATGAACATACAGAGACACAAACATACACAGAAATAAAAAAAAATAGAGTAAATCTTTTAAAATAAGTAAAATGATGGGCTGCAGCTAAGGATGTACTTAAATTTTGTTTTTCGAGACAGGGTTTCTCTGTGTAGCCTTGGCTGTTACTTTGTAGACCAGGCTGGCCTCAAACTCACAGAGGTCCACCTACCTCTGCCTTCCTGAGCACCGGGATTAAAGATGTGCACCACCATGCCAGGCTTGGGATGTACTTAGGTAGTAGAGTCCTCACAGAATCCCCCAGTGAGGGGCTGGGGGTATGGCTCAGTGGTAGAGCCCCTGCCTAGAATCCCCCAGTGAGGGGCTGGAGTGTGGCCCAGTGGTAGAGCCCCTGCCTAGAATCCCCTAGTGAGGGGCTGGGGGTGTGGCTCAGTGGTAGAGCCCCTGCCTAGAATCCCCCAGTGAGGGGCTGGGGGTGTGGCTCAGTGGTAGAGCCTCTGCCTAGAATCCCCCAGTGAGGGGCTGGGGTGTGGCTCAGTGGTAGAGCCCCTGCCTAGAACCCCCCAGTGAGGGGCTGGGGTGTGGCTCAGTGGTAGAGCCCCTGCCTAGAATCCCCCAGTGAGGGGCTGGGGTGTGACTCAGTGGTAGAGCCCCTGCCTAGAATCCCCTAGTGAGGGGCTGGGGGTGTGGCTCAGTGGTAGAGCCCCTGCCTAGAATCCCCTAGTGAGGGGCTGGGGGTGTGGCTCAGTGGTAGAGCCCCTGCCTAGAACCCCCCAGTGAGGGGCTGGGGGCGTGGCTCAGTGGTAGAGCACCTGCCTAGAATCCCCCAGTGAGGGGCTGGGGGTGTGGCTCAGTGGTAGAGCCCCTGCCTAGAATCCCCCAGTGAGGGGCTGGGGGCATGGCTCAGTGGTAGAGCCCCTGCCTAGAATCTCCCAGTGAGGGGCTGGGGGTGTGGCTCAGTGGTAGAGCCCCTGCCTAGAACCCCCCAGTGAGGGGCTGGGGGTGTGGCTCAGTGGTAGAGCCCCTGCCTAGAATCCCCCAGTGAGGGGCTGGGGGCATGGCTCAGTGGTAGAGCCCCTGCCTAGAATCTCCCAGTGAGGGGCTGGGGGTGTGGCTCAGTGGTAGAGCCCCTGCCTAGAACCCCCCAGTGAGGGGCTGGGGGTGTGGCTCAGTGGTAGAGCCCCTGCCTAGAATCCCCCAGTGAGGGGCTGGGGGTGTGGCTCAGTGGTAGAGCCCCTGCCTAGAATCCCCCAGTAAGAGGCTGGGGATAAGCATGACTCATTGGTAGAGAGCTTAACAAGTGCAAGGTGTAGGTTTATGTCCAGCAACTCCTTAAACAATGCAGGGAGGGCCGGGCATGGCGGTGACAACTTTAACCCCAGCACTCAGGAAACAGAGACAGGCGGATCTCTGTGAGTTCAAGGCATACAAACAGAGGAAAAAGCAAGGGCGCAGGTGAGGATGGGGGAATCGTAACACCTTTGAGGAAATGAAAGGAGTTATAGTAGATGGTTACTGTAGCTAAAGTCACTGTGGCTCTGGCAGTCACTTAGCAGGCCCGTGAGTCACACCAGAGCAGCTGAGCTCTGGTTCTCTGAGACATACGCATTTTCAACAGGGAGAGACTGTGAAGTGAGTAGACCTAAATGCTAGAAGCCCAGGGAAGGGACCAGCCGGCCCAGGACAAGGGCTAAGGATCGAAAGAAATGGTATTTGGAAGAGACAAGAACGTGAGAGAGGCCTAGGGTTCTGATCTGGGTGGTGGGGCCGAGGCGGGGAGAAAAGCTAGCCTCGGACATGGGGAGGGCTGAGGGCAGCTTCCAGCTGCCGCCATAAGCCAGCCTTCAAGGAGTGTCGCAGCGCCGAGCTCAGAGGGGAAGATGTGTGCGGAGCAGGCGTCTTGGGTAAAGGAAAAGGCCATGTGACGTCAGCCTTCTTCCTTTCTGCTCATGTTCTCACTCACTGTGGGCTCATGGGGCCCCATGGTGCTCCAGACATGCTGGGATGGACAGATGGGACAAACAGGGATTCGAAGGTGATGACTGGTCACACGCAGGAGACTATCTTGCCCCGGCTTAAGTTCAAAGGATAAAGAGCTAATTCAGTTATGCACTTACGGAGCACTTACTGAGTTATTACACGTGCATGCGTGGGTCCGCGCATGCGCGCGCGTACACCCAAGCACCCCCGTCACACACATGCGCAGGACTTCTGCCAGACTGGTAAGAGATTCAGGACAGGGTCCTGGGGACATGTCACTGGGAGGAAGGGACCGGTCCCTTTCTTGAATCCAGCCTTCTACGCAGGGGTTTTCTTTGCCAACGGGGAGCGCTGGAGACAGCTGCGGAAATTCACCCTGCTTGCTCTACGGGACCTGGGCATGGGCAAGCGAGAAGGCGAGGAGCTGATCCAAGCGGAAGTGCAGAATCTGGTGGAGGCGTTCCAGAAGACAGAAGGTCAGCGGGGTGGGGCCAACAAATCCTTCCAAGAGGAAGAGGAACCATCTCCAAAGTTCCTGGGTGGTGGTGAATCTGCTGGAGGGGAAACGGTGGGGGTGGGGGTGGGGGATGGCTTTGCTGACCTCCTCACTGTCTCAGTCCGCAGCCATGGCTGCGCTACTGTGCTACAACAGCCCTGTCTGTCCCTAAGCATGTTTTCTCCCCTCTCCCGTCCTCCCTCTTTATCTCCTACCTCTTTTTTTTTTTTTTCTTGTTTTGTTTGTGACGATGAAATTTCACAATGAAATTTCACCAGTTAGGCCAGGCTGGCCCGGAGTTGCTGGCGTGAGCTAGCACACCTGGCTCCTTTTGTTTTTGTTGTTGGTGGTGGTGGTGGTGGTGGTGGTGGTTGTGTGTGTGTGTTAAGTACCGTCTACTTGATATAATACATAAACCACATAAGTGCTTTCATGTAGTAAAAGGCAGCATCCCTGACTCAGGGGATCGTAATTAAATCGGCATCGTCAAGAATAGACGGCTGCTTCCTGACGTTTAACCGTTGCCTGTGACAGGCCAATGAACCCAAACTGAAACACAGGCCTTCTTGTTTCTGAGACTGTGATAGAATGTTCCTCCTTCCCCCCCACCCCCGCCACCCCGTGTTTAAACATGCTCACTTTGCCCAATTAAATAAATCCCAAGTATAAAACGAACCGATAGTTTTAAGGGGACAGCCTCATCTTTGTGAAGAGCAGAGCATCACTAATTATGTCCAATCTTAAGAAAGGGAGAGCAGGGCTGGAGAGATGGCTCAGTGGTTAAGAGCACTGCCTGCTCTTCCAAAGGACCCGGGTTCGATTCCCAGCACCCACATGGCAGCTCACAACTGTCTGTAACTCCAAGATCTGACACCCTCACTCTAAAGCACACCCTAAAATTAAATAAAAAAATTTTTTTAAATGTCATATCCACTTTACCACAAGTTAGTTCACATAAACCAGGACGGTCCAACAAAAACATAGCTCGCCGTTCACGATCTGAATGTTGGTGAATGAACTGAGTCGTGGTACACACTAAAAGCCACAAGCCCTTTGTTTTACAATAAACAAGGAAGTGGAATTGCTCGTTAGCGGCCTTTTTAAGACAAGCTATTAGGTCTGTCCTTTCTCCCTTCTTAATCCAGTAAAGATAGTTTCTGGCCCAGATGCGTACCTTTAGGAATTTTCCAAATACTCCATCTGGGTACCCTCTCCCTGGGTGACGCCTTTGTTCTCGTTGGCATCTGTGTTAAGAGAATCCAGTGACCTGGCCTGGCTTCCGCCCTACAGGACCATGGTGATCTGGTCCAGCCTTATGCTTGGCCCCCTGCTCCACAGTGTGGCACTGGGCAACACCTCTGGACAAAGATCGTCTTGCCTTTCTCAGCATCACCCATTTCTAACTTACTCCCAGCTGGTGGACATCACAGACGCTACAGCCCAAAGACAGACATCCTGTGCGCTCTCCCCGCCCCCTCCTTTTGTTTGTTTGTTTGTTTGTTTGTTTGTTTGAGACATGGTCTCACTGCATAGCCCTGGCTGTCCTTGAACTCCCAGCAATTCTCCTGTCTCAGCTTCTCAAGGGTCAGTATAACAAGTGTTGAGCCACCACACCTAAACTCCTGATTTCTCTCTTCTCTTTCTTTCTCTCTCTCTCTCTCTCTCTCTCTCTCTCTCTCTCTCTCTCTCTCCTCTCTCTCCTCTCTCTCTCTCTCTCACCTTCTGCCTTCCATGCCTCCCAGGATGCCCATTTGACCCGTCCCTGCTGCTGGCCCAGGCCACCTCGAATGTCATCTGTTCCCTCATGTTTGGCATCCGTTTGCCCTATGAAGATAAAGAGTTCCAGGCTGTGATCAGGGCAGCAAGTAGCACCTTGGTGGGGATCAGCTCCCCGTGGGGCCAGGTAAGTGATGGGAGCCTTCTCCAGCCTCGGGGCTCCCTGTCAGATGCTCTGGGAATGAGCTGCCTCTTCCCGCACCCACAGGCCTACGAGATGTTCTCCTCGCTGCTGCAGCTCCTCCCAGGCCCACACAGGCAGCTCCAGCACCACCTGGGCACCCTGGCTGCCTTCGTTATGCAGCAGGTACAGCGGCACCAGGGAAGCTTCCACGCCTCGGTTCCTGCACGTGACGTCGTCGATGCCTTCCTGCTAAAGATGGCACAGGTGTGGAAGCGCGGGAGAAAAAAGGGTCCCTCTTGGGTGTGGCTACTGGCCTAGCTGACAGTCCGTCTGCTTAGCATCTGCTGAGTCCTCGTCCCTGGGATGAACTCAGGATGGGACTCTGGACAGCATCCTGCTATACGGAGCTTTCTTCAGGGACCCAGAGCTCCTGAGGGTCTCCATTAGTCCCCTCCCTTTTTATTTTTGGTGAGATAGCATCTTACTCTGTAGCCTAGGCTGGCCTGGAACTCACCCTGTCGTGTAGGCTGGCCTAGAACTCACTCTGTAGCCCAGGCTGGCCTGGAATTCACCCTGTAGCCTAGGCTGGCCTAGAACTCACCCTGTAGCCTAGGCTGGCCTAGAACTCACCCTGTAGCCTAGGCTGGCCTGAAACACACCCTGTGACCTAGGCTAGGCTGGAACTCAACCTGTAGCCCAGGCTAGCCTAGAACTCACTCTGTAGCCCAGGTTGGCCTAGAATTCACCCTTTAGCCTAGGCTGGCCTAGAACTCACTCTGTAGCCTAGGCTAGCCTGGAACTCACCCGGTAGCCCAGGCTGGCCTAGAATTCACTCTATAGCCTAAGCTGGCCTAGAACTCACCCTGTAGCGTAGGCTGGCCTGAAACTCACCCTATGACCTAGGCTAGCCTGGAAACTCACCCTGTAGCCCAGGCTGGCCTAGAATTCACTCTATAGCCTAAGCTGGCCTAGAACTCACCCTGTAGTGTAGGCTGGCCTGAAACTCAGCCTATGACCTAGGCTAGCCTGGAACTCACCCTGTAGCCCAGGCTGGCCTGGAACTCACCCTGTAGCCCAGGCTGGCCTAGAACTCACCCTGTAGCCTAGGCTGGCCTGAAACTCACCCTGTGACCTAGGCTAGGCTGGAACTCACCCTGTAGCTCAGGCTGGCCTAGAACTCACTCTATAGCCCAGGCTGGCCTAGAATTCACCCTTTAGCCTAGGCTGGCCTAGAATTCACCCTGTAGCCTAGGCTGGCCTGAAACTCACCCTATGACCTAGGCTAGCCTGGAACTCACCCTGTAGCCCAGGCTGGCCTAGAACTTACTCTGTAGCCTAGACTGGCCTAGAACTCACCCTATGGCCTAGGCTGGCCTGAAACTTACTCTGTAGCCCAGGCTGGCCTGGAACTCACTCTGTAGCCTAAGCTGGGCTGGAACTCACTCTGTAGCCCAGGCTGGCCTGGAACTCACACTGTAGCCTAGGCTGGCCTGGAACTCACTCTGTAGCCTAGGCTGGCCTGGAACTCACTCTGTAGCCTAGGCTGGCCTGGAACTCACTCTGTAGCCTAGGCTGGCCTGGAACTCACTCTAGCCTAGGCTGGCCTGAAACTCACTCTGTAGCCTAGGCTGGCCTGGAACTCACTCTATAGCCTAGGCTGGCCTGGAACTCATTCTGTAGCCCAGGCTAGCCTGGAACTCACTCTGTAGCCTAGGCTGGGCTGGAACTTGCAGAGATCCCCCTACATCTGCCTCCCAAGGGCTAAACCACGAGATCTGGCTTTAACGCTTTCTCTACCTCCATGTCTCAGTGTGGGAAATGTAGCTCAGTTGGCAGAGTCCTGCCGAGCATGCAGGAAGCCCTGAGTTCCACCACTAGCACCACATGAACTGGGTGTGGGAGCTCACACCTGTGATCCCAACACCTGGGAGGGACATCTTCAGCTATATGGCAAGTTTGAGGCCAACCTGGGCTCTAGGTGACCCTGTTTCAAAAAAGGGAGCAACATCCCAGTGGGTAAAAATGCTTAGCACCAAGTCTGACTATCTGTGTTTGATCCCCGGGATCCACACAGCAGATGGAGAGAACCAACTCCAGCAAGTGCCCTCTGACCCTCACACGCGTGCCACAGCACACACGTGCCCACACGGGAAATTTTAAAAAGAAGTTTGGTGTTTTTTTTTTCTTTCTTTCTCCCTTTGTTTCTTTTTTTTTTTTTTTCCTTTTTCTTTTCTTTTTTTTTTTTTAATCTTGAATCTCAGCTGGCGGTGGTGGCTGTACACACCTTTAATCCCAGCACTCCAGAACAGAGGTAGACGGACCTCTGAGTTTGAGGCCAGCCTGGATCGAGTTCCAGGGCCACCAGAGATACAGAGAGAAACTCTGTCTGGAAAAACCACACACACACACACACACACACACACACACACACAGAGAAATCATCATCATCATCATCATTTGTTAATATTGTTAATATATTACATATATTGATATATTATATAGTAATAATATGCTAATATATAAGTAACACGTTACTTACTGGATAACTAATCTAGAATCCATATCCCACTTAATTAACAGTTCCTAATTTCTCAACAATTATTTCAATACTCAGGAGAAACAGACCCCAGGTACAGAATTCACCGAGAAGAACTTGCTGATGACGGTCACCTATCTGCTGTTTGCTGGGACGATGACCGTTGGCGCCACCATCCGCTACGCCCTCCTGCTGCTGCTAAAACACCCTCAAGTCCTACGTAAGAAGCTGTCCCCGCCAGGCGGGCCCCTCCCTCCCCCTCCCCCTCCCCCTCCCCCCTCCCCCTCCCCCCCCCCGTGTCCCCCGGATCCAGAGTGATGGTGCCAGGGCACAGAAGGTGCGGGGAGATGGAAATGAACGTGACGTAGTGAGAGGCAAGGCAGGACGTGTCACCCGCGTACTGTGCCTTGTCCCCAGTCATGGGGAGCCATAGAAGGACCTTGATGGGTTTGTTTGTTTTTTTTAAATTTGAGATAGGGTCATATTCTTTAGCCCAGGCTAGCCTGCTACTCACTGTGTAGCCCAGGTTAGCCCCTTAACTCAGGGTCCTAGCTTGGCTTCCCAAGTGCTGCGTTTGCTTATGGATGTGAATTAACCCACACTCGGCTTTAAAAAAAAAAATGTGCATCTTAGAAGATCTTTGAACCACCATGAGGGGATGAATTGTAGGAGACCCAGTGGCTGGAGCCCCGGCCTAGAGTCTCGGGGGAGGGGGGAGGGGGAGGCTCAGGAGCCCGTGCTTTGGAGCCACTGGCGAGAGGTGGGGGTGTGACTCAGTGGTTGAGTGATTGCTTAGCATCCATCAGGCTCTGGGTATCATTCCCAGTTCCCACACCCCAACACGCACACTGGACTGTACATGATGGGAGGATGCCAAGACCTCAGGAAGGCAGACAAAGCTGAATAATTAAGAAGACAGGCCTAGGCCGGGCGGTGGTGGCGCACACTTTCAATCCCAGCACTCGGGAGGCAGAGGCAGGCGGATCGCTGTGAGTTCGAGGCCAGCCTGGTCTACAAAGCGCATCCAGGACAGCCAAGGCTACACAGAGAGACCCTGTCTAAAAAAAAAAAAAAAAGACAGGCCCAGGTCAGGCTATGGAGACATGGAGAGGGGGTTGGGGGCCATAGAGGGTAGAATAAGCAGGTTGTGGGGGGCGAGAAAGGACTTGTCCAGGGAAGGGCTTGAGTTTCTAGCTAGGAAGCTGAGGGCAGTGGTCTCACCCTGAGCTAGGGACAGGAAGGACGAAGATGGAGTTGGTTTCAAAGGAGCTGCTGAACAGGGATTGTGGGTGGCTCGTGCCTAGAATCCTAGCACTCAGAAGGCCTGACGCAGGGTGATTGCCACAAGTTCAAGGCCAGCCTTTTCTACATAACAAGTGCCAGCCTTGGCTACATAGTAAGGCCCTGTCTCGAGAGAAAGGGGATGGGGGGAGATGGAAGGTGGGGAAGGATATTAAAGTCACCCCCAGAAGGGCCTAGGCCTACAAAAGAAGAGAAGTCCAAACTCCACAAGGCACTGGATCAGGACCGGAGATTAGAAATGATAACCAGGCCTAGGAAGATGGCTCGGAGGGTAAGAGCGCCTGCTGCGCAAGCGTGGGGACCTGAGTTCAAGTCCCCACCACACGTGTAAAAAGCTTAGCATGCCCGTCACCCCAGCGCTAAGGGAGGAGGGGAACCGCTGGGATTTGCTGGCTGCCAGCCTGTACAGCTCCAGGTTCAGCGAGGGACCCTGTCCTCAAAGGAATAGGCTGGCGAGTGATACAGCAGGGCACCAATAGCCTCCTGGGGTGTGTGTGCAAACCCACACAAATAGAGTCATCATCCAGGTGTGGAGCGCACACCTGTAGCCCTGGCACTTGGGCTGTGAGGCAAGAGCATGTAGTGAGTTTGAGGCCCAGCCTTGGTTGCACGTTGAGTTACACTCGACCCTGTCTCAAAACAAACAAAACAACAACAACAACAACAACAACAACAACAACAACAACAACAACAAAACCAGTGACAAAGAGTTAAGGGGTCATGGCCAGAGCGGAGGCTGGACCTGAGGCTGCAGCAGTGATGGAGGGGGGAAATGGGTAACAGACCAGGCTGGGAATGAACCGCCCACCTGCACCCCCACCCCCTGAGGAGTTCAATGTTTCCAGCTAAATGCTGGAAGACTGATGAAACAGCCCGGCCCAATAGGCAGCGCTTAGAGACCTAGCGATGGTACTGAACTCCGCGATGACTCTAGGAGCCTCCGTGGAGATCGATGATGGTTCTCGGCATGTCGGGTGTGGTAATGCACTCCTTTATTCTCAGCACTTGAAAGGCAGAGAGGCAGGAGGATCTCCGTGAGTTCTAAGCCATCCTGGTCTACTAGGTGATTTCCAGAGCAGCCAGGGCGACATAAAGAAATCCTGTCTCAGCCCGGGCGCGGTGGTGCACGCCTGTAATCCCAGCCCTCAGGGAGGCAGACGCAGATGGGTCTCTGTGAGTTCGAGGCCAGGCTGATCTACCAAGGGAGTCCAGGACAGCCAAGGCCACACACACATGCAAGCGCGCGCACACACAGAACAAACAGAAAAGCACCTCAATACCAGTTTTAGTTTCCTGGAGTTAACACAAAGTAGATCCAATACCCCATATAGGATGAACGAGACCCCAGGCCTGTTTGCTCCTCCCCTGCTGCCAGCCCTTTACCCCCAAACGACTGCTGCACAAGATGAGGCTTCCAGGAAAAGGGGCGCAGGACGCATCCCACCGTTGACCCGCAACCCTCCCCTTGCGTGCAGAGCGTGTTCGGGAGGAGCTGATCCAGGAGCTGGGTCCCGGCAGGGCTCCGAGTCTGAGCGAGCGCGCTCGGCTCCCTTACACGGATGCAGTTTTACACGAGGCACAGCGGCTCCTGGCATTGGTGCCCATGGGAATGCCTCACACCCTCACGAGGACCACTTGCTTCCGAGGATACACGCTGCCCCAGGTAGGTGTACGGCACGGCCAGAGCCGTTAGTAGTATCTCTTTGAAAGTCTCTGCCTCTGTCTCCCTCCTCGCCCCAGCCGCCACCCCTTTCTCTCTGGCCTCCAAGTGAAAAACAGTTCAGGCATACGACCACGAGGGGGCGATATATTCCCAAGCCTGAGATACTATCCGCAGCCTGTACTCAAATACTTACGTTAACTCTGCTGTTTTCTTAGCTTGAAACTTGAACAAATCGCTTCATCCGCTGAACCTCAACATATCTCTCTTCTAAATTAGGAAGAATAATAATAATACTCATTTGAACTTGTAAGATCGTGCTTGTAAACACCCACCTCTTAATAGCTTGTGGGTGCCCTGTGTAATGTCATAACAACACCTTACGTCGGGGCGGCTATTGTTAGTATCATTTTCTTCCATCTCCAAAACCATCCTGGGTAATTATCCCACCCGTTTTTACGGAAACTAAGGTCTGTACGTATGCACCCAGCCAGGGGGTGGAAAGACAGGATTTGAACCCAGAACCTAAGTATTAGGTTCAACCTAACAGTCCCATGATGCTTTGCCTGGAGCTCCTTTGCCTTCGCAGCTCACACCCGATGGGCCAGACTCCCTGGCAAAGAACGTCATGCCCCTCTCCTCCGGCTCCCCTACCTGCCCTCACCATCTTTTTTTTTATTTATTTATTTATTTATTTATTTATAATGTATACAGTGCACACCTGCAGGCCAGAAGAGGGCACCAGATCACATTACAGATGGTTATGAGCCACCATGTGGTTGCTGGGAATTGAACTCAGGACCCGGCTGGAAGAACAGCCGGTGCTATTAACCTCTGAGCCATCTCTCCAGCCCCCTGCCCTCACCATCTTAACATAGCAGCCCCAAGGATACACAAGCTCTGCTCTGGCCTGGTGGGGGGTGGGCAGGGGGTGAGGTGGGAAGGGGATGCAGGATGCAACCCTCCCTGCCTGAGGCCTTCAAGGACGGCCCTCCCACACACACCCTTGCCTTCGCCTCCCTGAGGCACTCCCCCCCAGAGAGCTGGCTTCCTACAGCCACAGCTTAATCTCTGGATCACAACATACTCCCAGAATTTCAGAACAGTGTAAAAATAGCCCCGCTCTGCCAGCCTTCCCTGGGGACTTCCTTCGGCTGCGGCTTGTGTTCTCCGGGCCTTAGTTTCCCCCTTCTCTTTTATAGTCCCGTCCCCCCACCGTGTGGTACCAGGGCCTCTCACACATTACGCAAGTGTTTCTACCACGGACTTACATCCCTAGACATGCACCTGTTTTTTGTTTTGTTTTGTTTTGTTTTGTTTTTTTGGTTTTTTGAGACAGAGTCTCTCTGTGTAGCCTTGGCTGTCCTGGACTCACTTTGTAGACCAGGCTGGCCTCGAACTCACAGCGATCCACCTGCCTCTGCCTTCCAAGTGCTGGGATTAAAGGCGTGCGCCACCACGCCTGGCTTTTTTTTTTTTTTTTTTTTTTTGGTTTTTTTTTTTTCCGAGACAGGGTCTCTCTGTGTAACCTTGGCTGTCCTGGACTCACATTGTAGACCAGGTTGGCCTCGAACTCACAGCAATCCACCTGCCTCCGTCTCCCGAGTGCTGGGCTTAAAGGCGTGCACCACCACCGCCCAGCTTTTCTTTTTCTTTTGAAATAAGATCTTGTTAGGTAGCCCGGGCTCGCCTTGAACTTGCTGTCTTGCTGTCTTCCTATCTCAGGCTCTGGGATGCTGCGATTACAGGCGTGTGTCACCACACTCAGGTTCTCTGTCTTTCAACTGGGCGTGCTATTATCTCCTTCCTGGGCTTAATCCAGAGAGTCCCAGTAAAAGGAGCAGCGAGGCCACTGTGTGCACCTGTTATATACAAGGCAGTGAGTGTGCATACCCGGTTAGTCCCAAGCAGTGGCAGGCACCAGCTGTACCAGCGCTCAGACCCTGAGGCAGGAGGATTGCTGCAAGTTCAAGGCTAGCCTGGGCTACATAGTGAGACCCTGTCTTGAAAGAAAGTTGGAGCAAAAGAGAGAAAGGAGAGAGAGTCACAGGCACAGAAGCGTGTTTTTTTTTTTTTAAGATTTATTTATTTATTATACATACAGTGCTCTGCCTGCATGTACACCTGCAGGCCAGAAGAGGGCGCCAGATCTCACTATAGATGGTTGTGAGCCACCCTGTGGTTGCTGGGAATTGAACTCAGGACCTCTGGAAAAGAGCGAACAGAGCTCTTAACCTCTCAGCCATCTCTCCAGACCCCAGAAACATTTAATTAAAGATTGCATAGTGGGGCTGGAGAGATGGCTCAGCGGTTAAGAGCACTGTCTGCTCTTCCAGAGGTCCTGAGTCCAGCTCCAGGGGGATCCGATGTTTTTAGCATTCACATACTCGCGCGCACCGACACACAAACACACACATACACACACACACTTTTAAATACTAAAATTGAAAAATATCTAAATACAAATAAATCTTTTTTTTTTTTTTTTTTTGGTTTTTCGACACAGGGTCTCTCTGTGTAGCCTTAGCCATCCTGGACTCACTTTGTAGACCAGGCTGGCCTCGAACTCACAGCGATCCGCCTGCCTCTGCCTCCCGAGTGCTGGGATTAAAGGCGTGCGCCACCACCGCCCGGCTCTACAAATAAATCTTTTTTTAAAAAAGATCTTAAAATTGAATCAAGTTGTCTTAGCAGTATCAGCATAGGACACTCGGCTGTGTGAGCTTCCACCCTGTCCCCTCAGGGCACGGAGGTCTTCCCTCTGATCGGCTCCGTACTGCGTGACCCCGAGGTTTTCAAGGACCCAGAGGAGTTCCACCCGGGCCGCTTCCTGGACGCCGATGGCCGGCTGAGGAAACACGAAGCTTTCCTGCCCTACTCCTTAGGTATCTGCTGGGCTTTGGGGGATAACGAGAAGCCGCCCGTGCCCATCGGGGAGGCGTTTCCCTGCACCCCAGGGCCTCTGTGCCCCCCCCCACCTCCCCCACCCCCCCACCCCCGTCCTGTGAGCACAGCTGACTCGACCCCTTCCCGCCAGGTAAGCGAGTGTGCCTGGGAGAAGGCCTCGCTCGGGCGGAGTTATGGCTCTTCTTCACCGCCGTCTTGCAAGCCTTTTCTCTGGAGACCCGTGCCCGCTGGGTGACTTGAGGCTGCAGCCAGCGGTCAGCGGACTTTTCAACATCCCCGCAGACTTCCAGCTGCAGGTCTGGCCCACAGGGGACCATTCCAGATGAAGGAGGGGATTTCGGAAGGTGGGAGCCACCTGGGGCGGACAAAGTCTGAAGAGTGTGTGAAGCAGCCGTCGCAGAAGCTACACCGCACATCGCACACACGCCATGTATCCAGGCAGCTCTGGAGACCGGGGACCACACCCTCGGATACAACCACAAGGCGACTGATGCAGATGCTTTTTCTTTCTTTCTTACTTTCTTCTTTTCTTTTCTTTTTTCTTTTTTTTTTTTTTGAGAGGGCTGTCTGAACCGGGACCTTGCTAGGTAGCACAAGCTGGCCTCAAACTCGTGATTCTCCTGCCTCCGATTGCTGAGCGCTAGAAAGCACAGGTATGCACCACCACGAGCCGCGTAGGCTTTCAGCCTACGTAAATGTAGTACAGGCCGTCTGGGATCACAAGCATATAGCCACACACCCCACCATCCACCTCCTGGCCACCCCAGTCCAGCTACCGCCCACACGGCCACACAAACAGCCTAACCGTGTTCAGGACTCTTAACGTCCTCCAGATCTCCCCGCCGTAGAAAACAGCGTGCCCCAGCCGGGGTCACGTCACAGGCAGAACCATGTCCTGTCTACTCCCATGGATGACCTCAGCACCGTCCCTCCACATGAGTGCCTCCTTCAGTGGCCACCATCCAGTGCCACACAGCCAGCCGGGGCCATTTGTGACAATGTCGGCTCTTCCCAGTTTATTCCCCGCTGAGACCATGACGGTAGAACCTCCCAGCCACCTCCACACCCTTGCCCCTCAAACACAGTCCGTCCAACAAATTTCCCCCAAATACGGACGTTTTCCTGGTCTGTAATTGTGCACACAGACCTTGTACACATGAAAACCATTAACCCAAAGGGGCGGGGGGGGGGGGGACCTTCCCGGGCCGTGTTTATATAATCTCGTTATTGGGACCCCTGCTCTCAAACACATCCTGAACTAACTCTGCACATAAGCCCCCCTTCCCTGCCCCCCCAAATTAGGATAGGCCTGGGTATGGAGCTCAGACTGAGAGCCCTTGCCTAACATTTATGAATCCCAAGAGTTCAGTTCCCCCAACACTGCTCAAAAAAGAAAAATTTAAGCCAGCAGTGGTGGCGCACCCCTGTAATCCCAGCACTCGGGAGGCAGAGGCAGGCGGATCTCTGTGAGTTCGAGGCCAGCCTGGTCTACAAAGCCAGTCCAGGGCAGCCAAGGATACACAAAGAAGCCCTGTCCGGAAATCCGAAGGAAAAAAAAAAAAATCCCCCACTGAACCATTCCCCAGCCCTTCCCCTGAAAGATGACCAAACAGGGGCAGGGCTCTGCCCCTCTGTATCAGGACAGAGGCCGTATCTGACCTCTTGGTGACTTTTAAAGTCCTTGTTTTGCAATAAAAGTTTGTTTCTGGCCCAGGACTGGACCCCCTCTGCTTGTGTGACGGAGTCCCAGTGACTAAGGGGTGGGTGGGGAGGGGGAGTCCGCCCCTCCCCTGAGGCTGGGAGGGAGCTGAAAAACACGGTCACCGCCCACCTCCCCGTTGACGTCAGTGCCAGATGTGATGCATAGGGGGAGGGGACGGGGGCTGGGGCCAGCTGCTGTCCTGCTTGGCGGGGTGGGGTGGGGGCCGGGAATGGGGGGCGGGTGGATTCGGGATCGCTGGAAAGACTTTAGCCAACAGCAGATCTGGCCCCTGGAAGGACTCCAGCTCTGAACGCAGATACTGACACACAGGCAGTAAGGACACAGGCTATCGCCCAGCTCTTCCCTCTGGTTCCATCCTTTCTCTCCTGTCCGCCCCCCCCATTACTCCGTGTTTTTTTTTTTTAAATAACCATCAACTCTGCTTGGAGGTGTAGCTCAGTGGTGGGCACCTGCTTGGCATGCATATGCGAGTTCCATTCTTTATCACTGACAGAATTAAAAATAAAATCACGACCGACTTTCCGCTGGGTATAGTTCACTTATCACCCCCTTTAAAGTTTTTTTTAAGTAAAATATTTTTTAAAAAAATAATTAAGCGTGCATGTCTTTTAATTTCTTTCAAGACAGGGTCTTAGGGGAATTATGGTGGCGCATGCCTTTAACCCCAGCACTCTGTGTGAGTTTGAAACCAGGCTGGTCTACATAGTATATTCCAGGACAGCCAGGTCTAGACAGAGAAATCCTATCTGAAAAAAACAAAACAAAACAACAACACAAAGAACAGGGTCTTCTTCGACCAGAATGACTCCTCTGTAAAGCCAACACCAGCCTTGACTTTTTTTTTTAATATTTATTTATTACGTATACATTGTTTTGCCTGCATGTACCCCTGCAGGCCAGAAGAGGGCGCCAGATCTCCTCATAGATGGTTGTGAGCCACCATGTGGTTGCTGGGAATTGAACTCAAGAGCTCGGGAAGAGCAGGTAGGCGCCCTTAACCTCTAAGCCATCTCTCCAGCCCCTAGTCTTGACCTTCTGACCTTCATTTTTGTTGTTGTTTTTTGAGACAGGGTCTCTCTGTGTAGCCTTGGCTGTCCTGGACCCGCATGGTAGACCAGGCTGGCCTCGAACTCACAGCGATCCACCTGCCTCTGCCTCCCGGGTGCTGGGATTACAGGCATGCACTGCCACACCTGGCTCTCTTCTGATTTTCTTACCTTTACCTCCCAAGTTCCAGGATTACAGGTGTGTTCCACTATTGTGTTCCACTATGCTCTTGTTCTGTTCTGTTTTGTTTTGTTTTGTTTTGTTGGGGCAAGGTTTCTCTGTGTAACCCTGGCCGTCCTGGAACTCGCTCTGTAGACCAGACTGGCCTCAATCTCAGAGATCCGCCTGCCTCTGCCTCCCAAGTGGCTGGGATTAAAAAGCTTGCGCCACCACCACACTTGGCCTCGCCATGTCCCACTTTATATGGCACTGGCGATGGACCTCCGGGCCTCCATCACATCCTAGATAGGCACTCTACCTCTACCAACCGAGCTACTTCCCCAGACCTATATCATCTTTCTAAAAGCTGTCCGGGGGCTGGGGAGATGGCTCAGCAGTTAAAAGCCCCGACTGTCCTTCTGAAGGCCCCCAAGTCTAACCCAAAGCACCCATACGGCAACTCAAAACTCTCTATCAGCTCCAATTCCAGGAGGTCTAATGCCCTCCTCTGTCATCTGAGGACACCAGGCATGTATGTGGGACACACAGATATCCCTGCCTCTGCCTCTGGAGTGCTGGGATTAAAGGCATGCGCCACCACCGCCCAGCACTTAATAGGTTTCAAAGAAATAAATGTATGGGCTGATATATAGTTCAGTGGTAGAGCCCCTGCCTAGAATCCCCCAGTGAGGGGCTGGGGTGTGGCTCAGTGGTAGAGCCCCTGCCTAGAATCCCCCAGTGAGGGGCTGGGGGTGTGGCTCAGTGGTAGAGCCCCTGCCTAGAATCCCCCAGTGAGGGGCTGGGGTGTGGCTCAGTGGTAGAGCCCCTGCCTAGAATCCCCCAGTGAGGGGCTGGGGGGTGTGGCTCAGTGGTAGAGCCCCTGCCTAGAATCCCCCAGTGAGGGGCTGGGGTGTGGTTCAGCGGTAGAGCCCCTGCCTAGAATCCCCCAGTGAGGGGCTGGGGGCGTGGCTCAGTGGTAGAGCCCCTGCCTAGAATCCCCCAGTGAGGGGCTGGGGGCGTGGCTCAGTGGTAGAGCCCCTGCCTAGAATCCCCCAGTGAGGGGCTGGGGGGTGTGGCTCAGTGGTAAAGCCCCTGCCTAGAATCCCCCAGTGAGGGGTTGGGGTGTGGCTCAGGGGTAGAGACCCTGACTAGACTCCCCCACTGAGGGGCTGGGAGTGTGGCTCAGTGGTAGAGCCCCTGCCTAGAATCCCCCAGTGAGGGGCTGGAGTGTGGCTCAGTGGTAGAGCCCCTGCCTAGAATCCCCCAGTGAGGGGCTGATATATAGTTCAGTGGTAGAGCCCCTGCCTAGAATCCCCCAGTGAGGGGCTGGGGGTGTGGCTCAGTGGTAGAGTCCCTGCCTAGAATCCCCCAGTGAGGGGCTGGGGTGTGGCTCAGTGGTAGAGCCCTGCCTAGAATCCCCAGTGAGGGGCTGGGGGCGTGGCTCAGTGGTAGAGTCCCTGCCTAGAATCCCACAGTGAGGGGCTGGGGGCGTGGCTCAGTGGTAGAGCCCCTGCCTAGAATCCCCCAGTGAGGGGCTGGGGGTGTGGCTCAGTGGTAGAGCCCCTGCCTAGAATCCCCCAGTGAGGGGCTGGGGGTGTGGCTCAGTGGTAGAGCCCCTGCCTAGAATCCCCCAGTGAGGGGCTGGGGTGTGGCTCAGTGGTAGAGCCCCTGCCTAGAATCCCCCAGTGAGGGGCTGGGGGTGTGGCTCAGTGGTAGAGCCCCTGCCTAGAATCCCCCAGTGAGGGGCTGGGGGTGTGGCTCAGTAGTAGAGTGCTGACTTAGCATTCAGGAGGCCCTTGGATTCACTGCCCTACACTGCAAAACAAAAGAAATATGGAAAAATTCTGAAATTTAGTTAATAACTAAAATAACTAATGAGTATAAGTTATGAGTTTCATGTTGGTGGTGGTGGTGATGGAGGTGGTGGTG
>NC_140502.1:22368089-22384014 GCF_964271855.1 Acomys minous | reverse complement strand
CCAGTGCCACACAGCCAGCCGGGGCCATTTGTGACAATGTCGGCTCTTCCCAGTTTATTCCCCGCTGAGACACAGCATGACAGTAGAACCTCCCGGCCACCTCCACACCCCTTGCCCCTCCAACACACTCCGTCCAACAAATTTCCCCCAAATACGGACGTTTTCCTGGTCTGTAATTGTGCACACAGACCTTGTACACATGAAAACCATTAACCCAAAGGGGGGGGGGGGAGAAAAAACCTTCCCGGGCCGTGTTTATATAATCTCGTTATTGGGACCCTGCTCTCAAACACATCCTGACCTAACTCTGCACATAAGCCTCCCTTTCCCTGCCCCCCCAAATTAGGATAGGCCTGGGTATGGAGCTCAGACTGAGAGCCCTTGCCTAACATTTATGAATCCCAAGAGTTCAGTTCCCCCAACACTGCTCAAAAAAGAAAAATTTAAGCCAGCAGTGGTGGCGCACCCCTTTAATCCCAGCACTCGGGAGGCAGAGGCAGGCGGATCTCTGTGAGTTCGAGGCCAGCCTGGTCTACAAAGCCAGTCCAGGGCAGCCAAGGATACACAAAGAAGCCCTGTCCCGAAATCCGAAGGAAAAAAAAAAAATCCCCCACTGAACCATTCCCCAGCCCTTCCCCTGAAAGATGACCAAACAGGGACAGGGCTCTGCCCCTCTGTATCAGGACAGAGGCCGTATCTGACCTCTTGGTGACTTTTAAAGTCCTTGTTTTGCAATAAAAGTTTGTTTCTGGCCCAGGACTGGACCCCCTCTGCTTGTGTGACGGAGTCCCAGTGACTAAGGGGTGGGTGGGGACGGGGGAGTCCGCCCCTCCCCTGAGGCTGGGAGGGAAGCTGAAAAACACGGTCACCGCCCACCTCCCCGTTGACGTCAGTGCCAGATGTGATGCATAGGGGGAGGGGACGGGGGCTGGGGCCAGCTGCTGTCCTGCTTGGCGGGGTGGGGTGGGGGCCGGGAATGGGGGGCGGGCGGATTCGGGATCGCTGGAAAGACTTTAGCCAACAGCAGATCTGGCCCCTGGAAGGACTCCAGCTCTGAACGCAGATACTGACACACAGGCAGTAAGGACACAGGCTATCGCCCAGCTCTTCCCTCTGGTACCATCTTTTCTCTCCTGTCCCCCCCCCCCCCCCGCCCCCCATTACTCCGTGTTTTTGTTTTTTTTAAATAACCATCAACTCTGCTTGGAGGTGTAGCTCAGTGGTGGGCACCTGCTTGGCATGCATATGCGAGTTCCATTCTTTATCACTGACAGAGAATTAAAAATAAAATCACAACGGACTTTCCGCTGGGTCTAGTTCACTTATCACCCCCTTTAAAGTTTTTTTTTTTTTTAAGGAAAATTTTTTTAAAAAAAATAATTAAGCGTGCGTGTCTTTTAATTTCTTTCAAGACAGGGTCTTAGGGGAATGATGGTGGCGCATGCCTTTAACTTCAGCACTCTGTGTGAGTTTGAAACCAGGCTGGTCTACATAGTATGTTCCAGGAGAGCCAGGTCTAGACAGAAAAATCCTATCTGAAAAAAAACAAAACAAAACAACAACACAAAGAACAGGGTCTTCTTCGACCAGAATGACTCCTCTGTAAAGCCAACACCAGCCTTGACCTTTTTTTTAAAAAAAATATTTATTTATTACGTATACATTGTTTTGCCTGCATGTACCCCTGCAGGCCAGAAGAGGGCGCCAGATCTCCTTATAGATGGTTGTGAGCCACCATATGGTTGCTGGGAATTGAACTCAAGACCTCGGGAAAAGCAGGTTGGCGCCCTTAACCTCTAAGCCATCTCTCCAGCCCCTAGTCTTGACCTTCTGACCTTCATTTTTGTTGTTGTTTTTCGAGACAGGGTCTCTCTGTGTAGCCTTGGCTGTCCTGGAGCCGCATGGTAGACCAGGCTGGCCTCGAACTCACAGCGATCCACCTGCCTCTGCCTCCCGGGTGCTGGGATTACAGGCATGCACTGCCACACCTGGCTCTCTTCTGATTTTCTTACCTTTACCTCCCAAGTTCCAGGATTACAGGTGTGTTCCACTATTGTGTTCCACTATGCTCTTGTTCTGTTCTGTTCTGTTTTGTTTTGTTTTGTTTTGTTGAGGCAAGGTTTCTCTGTGTAGCCCTGGCTGTCCTGGAACTCGCTCTGTAGACCAGACTGGCCTCAATCTCAGAGATCCGCCTGCCTCTGCCTCCCAAGTGGCTGGGATTAAAAGCTTGCGCCACCACCACACTTGGCCTCGCCATGTCCCACTTTATATGGCACTGGCAATGGAACTCCGGGCCTCCATCACATCCTAGATAGGCACTCTACCTCTACCAACCGAGCTACTTCCCCAGACCTATATCATCTTTCTAAAAGCTGTCCGGGGGCTGGGGAGATGGCTCAGCAGTTAAAAGCCCCGACTGTCCTTCTGAAGGCCCCCAAGTCTAACCCAAAGCACCTACATGGCAACTCAGAACTCTCTATCAGCTCCAATTCCAGGAGGTCTAACGCCCTCCTCTGTCATCTGAGGACACCAGGCATGTATGTGGGACACACAGATATCCCTGCCTCTGCCTCTCGAGTGCTGGGATTAAAGGCATGCGCCACCACCGCCCAGCACTTAATAGTTTCAAAGAAATAAATGTATGGGCTGATATATAGTTCAGTGGTATAGCATCTGCCTAGAATCCCCCAGTGAGAGACTGGGGTGTGACTCAGTGGTAGAGCCCCTGCCTAGAATCCCCCAGTGAGGGGCTGGGGTGTGGCTCAGTGGTAGAGCCCCTGCCTAGAATCCCCCAGAGAGGGGCTGGGGTGTGGCTCAGTGGTAGAGCCCCTGCCTAGAATCCCCCAGTGAGGGGCTGGGGTGTGGCTCAGTGGTAGAGCCCCTGCCTAGAATCCCCCACTGAGGGGCTAGGGTGTGGCTCAGTGGTAGAACCCCTGCCTAGAATCCCCCAGTGAGGGGCTGGGGTGTGACTCAGTGGTAGAGCCCCTGCCTAGAATCCCCCAGTGAGGGGCTGGGGTGTGGCTCAGTGGTAGAGCCCCTGCCTAGAATCCCCCAGTGAGGGGCTGGGGGCGTGGCTCAGTGGTAGAGCCCCTGCCTAGAATCCTCCAGTGAGGGGCTGGGGGTGTGGCTCAGTGGTAGAGCCCCTGCCTAGAATCCCCCAGTGAGGGGCTGGGGGCGTGGCTCAGTGGTAGAGCCCCTGCCTAGAATCCCCCAGTGAGGGACTGGGGTGTGGCTCAGTGGTAGAGCCCTGCCTAGAATCCCCCAGTGAGGGGCTGGGGGCGTGGCTCAGTGGTAGAGCCCCTGCCTAGAATCCCCCAGTGAGGGGCTGGGGGTGTGGCTCAGTGGTAGAGCCCCTGCCTAGAATCCCCCAGTGAGGGGCTGGGGGCGTGGCTCAGTGGTAGAGCCCCTGCCTAGAATCCCCCAGTGAGGACTGGGGTGTGGCTCAGTGGTAGAGCCCCTGCCTAGAATCCCCCAGTGAGGGGCTGGGGGCGTGGCTCAGTGGTAGAGTCCCTGCCTAGAATCCCCCAGTGAGGGGCTGGGGCGTGGCTCAGTGGTAAAGCCCCTGCCTAGAATCCCCCAGTGAGGGGCTGGGGCGTGGCTCAGTGGTAGAGTCCCTGCCTAGAATCCCCCAGTGAGGGGCTGGGGCGTGGCTCAGTGGTAGAGCCCCTGCCTAGAATCCCCCAGTGAGGGGCTGGTGGGGCGTGGCTCAGTGGTAGAGCCCCTGCCTAGAATCCCCCAGTGAGGGACTGGGGTGTGGCTCAGTGGTAGAGCCCCTGCCTAGAATCCCCCAGTGAGGGGCTGGGGGCGTGGCTCAGTGGTAGAGTCCCTGCCTAGAATCCCCCAGTGAGGGGCTGGGGCGTGGCTCAGTGGTAAAGCCCCTGCCTAGAATCCCCCAGTGAGGGGCTGGGGCGTGGCTCAGTGGTAGAGTCCCTGCCTAGAATCCCCCAGTGAGGGGCTGGGGCGTGGCTCAGTGGTAGAGCCCCTGCCTAGAATCCCCCAGTGAGGGGCTGGTGGGGCGTGGCTCAGTGGTAGAGCCCCTGCCTAGAATCCCTCAGTGAGGGGCTGGGGTGTGGCTCAGTGGTAGAGCCCCTGCCTAGAATCCCCCAGTGAGGGGCTGGGGTGTGGCTCAGTGGTAGAGCCCCTGCCTAGAATCCCCCAGTGAGGGGCTGGGGTGTGGCTCAGTGGTAGAGCCCCTGCCTAGAATCCCCCAGTGAGGGGCTGGTGGGGTGTGGCTCAGTGGTAGAGCCCCTGCCTAGAATCCCTCAGTGAGGGGCTGGGGTGTGGCTCAGTGGTAGAGCCCCTGCCTAGAATCCCCCAGTGAGGGGCTGGGGTGTGGCTCAGTGGTAGAGCCCCTGCCTAGAATCCCCCAGTGAGGGGCTGGGGTGTGGCTCAGTGGTAGAGCCCCTGCCTAGAATCCCCCAGTGAGGGGCTGGGGTGTGGCTCAGTGGTAGAGCCCCTGCCTAGAATCTCCCAGTGAGGGGCTGGGGGCGTGGCTCAACCACTTAGCTCATGCCCAATATGGACTTATTAGCATGGCTCCATAAGGCCCCAGGTTCACTTCCCAGTGTGAAAGAAACATCAATCAATAAATAAAACCAGATGAAATCCTATCTTTCCAGCCCAAAGCCAACTATGGTCTTCAGAATAAGGAGCAAGGTCTCCGGTGGGCCAAGCCTCTTCCTGACCCTGCCTGGTCCTGCCCCTGTCTGCATTCATCCCAGTCACAAATGTGTCTCCCTGAAGTTTTTCATGCCTGCCTCTGAGTCTTTGCAGCGCCCGTTTTCCCTACCTGGACACATGGCTTCCTCGACTCTCTATCTTAACCCTAGAGAGGACTTCCTTAGCCTCACTGTTTCCTCCTCTGTGTTGCTCCCTCAAGACCTACTTCCTCATAAATACTTTCATAATTGCTTTTCTGTCTCTTAAGAATGGGAGGTCTCGGGCAGAAGAGACAGCACAGTGGTTAAGGTCTTCCAGAGGACCTGGGTTCGATTCTCAGCAGCCGCATGGGGGCTCACGGGCTAGCTGACCTCTGCGGGCTCCTGCACTCACATGGTACATAGAGATGCTGAAGTCAGGCGCACGTGCGGACACACGCACACACACGTACACACACGCGCGCGCACACACACAAATAAGTGAATAAACATTTTTTACTAAGAGCAAGAATTGGAGCTCCTTAAAAAACAAAAACAAAAACAAAAAAAAACCTGGCTCATGTTCTCAGCTCCTGATGTGTAGTCTTCAATTTTTTTTTTTTTTAAGGTTTTGGGTTTTGTTTTGTTTTTTTCTAAGACAGAGTTCTTCTCTGTGTAGGCTGGGCTGTCCTATACTCACTTTTTAGATCAGTCTGGCTTCGAACTCACAGTGATCCTCCTGCCTCTGCCTACCAGTGCTGGGATTAAAGGTGTGCGCCACTACTCCAAGGTCAGGTTTGTTTTTGTTTTCAAACAAATGTATATTGTTATTTCATGAATGTGAGTGTTTTGTTTGCATGTATTTAAGTACATGCCTGGTGCCTTGGGAGGTCAAAAGAAGATGTCAGATTTTCCTGGGTCTAGGATTACAGGTGGTTGTCATCACCATGTGGCTGCTGGGAGCCGAGCCTGGGTCCTCTGTGGTCAGTCACCACGTGGGCGCTGGGAGCCGAGCCTGGGTCCTCTGTGGTCAGTCACCATGTGGGTACTGGGAGCCGAGCCTGGGTCCTCTGTAGTCAGTCACCACGTGGGCGCCGGGAACTGAGCCTGGGTCCTCTGTAGTCAGTCACCACGTGGGCGCCAGAAACTGAGCCTGGGTCCTCTGTAGTCAGTCACCACGTGGGCGCTGGGAGCTGAGCCTGGGTCCTCTGTAAGAGCAACAAGTGCTCTTAACTGCTGGGCCAACTCTCCAGCCCTGTCTTCATTTTCTAAAATGCAACTCAAGAGATATTAAAGACACATCCTGGGTGGAATTATTTTGTCTGCTTATATGCCTGCACACCACATGCACGCCTGGTACCTGCAGAGGCCAGAAGAGGGCGTCCGATTCCCAAACAGGCCGCTGTCATCCGCCTTGTGTGTGCTGGGAATCGAACCCAGGTGTCCTCTGCAACAGCAGCCAGTGATCTCAACTGCAAAGCCACCTCCCCAACCCCCCCTACCCCCCCCCCCCCTGCCTTCGTCCTTGAGATAGGATCTCTCACTAAACCCAAGGCTCACAGTTTCGGCTAGACTGGCTCACCAGCAAGCCCTAGGGATCCACCCATAGCCATCTCCTCTAGGGTTACAGGCACTCACAGCCACACCTGGCTTTTACATGGGTAAAGAATTGCTCCTCCAAAAACAAAACAAACAAACAAAAAAGAATTGCTCCTCCTGAGTGAGATTCCCCAACCCTGGGATGGACCTCTTTACTCTAGAGATGCCATTTTTATTTTATTTTATTTATCTATTATTTTTTTAAATTTATTTATTTATTTATTTTTGGTTTTTTCGAGACAGGGTCTCTCTGTGTAGCCTTAGCTGTCCTGGACTCGCTTTGTAGGCCAGGCTGGCCTCGAACTCACAGCGATCCGCCTGCCTCTGCCTCCCGAGTGCTGGGATTAAAGGCGTGCGCCACCACGACCAGCTGAGATGCCCTTTTTATTAACAGTCCACCGCGTGGCAGGCTTTTTCCACGGGTTGCAGCAACATCTGCGATGTCCCCAGTCAGTCCTTCCTGAGCCCCACGGGTCGGAGAGAAGAGACAGGCAGGGAGCAGAGAACCATGCGATAAATCCATGGCATTAAGCGGGAAGTGCTGCCGAGGAGGAGCCCAGGGGTAAGCTGGTGTGGTGGCGCCTGCCTGTCATCCAGCAAGCAGGATTGGGAGTTCGAGACCAGCCTTGGCGATATGGAAAGGTCCATCTCAAAAAGAAAGAGAAAGAAAGGTAATGAGAGTGAACAACACATGCCGGGGGTGGGGGGGCAGTCGGGGGTGGGGGGCAGTGGGGGGTGGGGGGGCAGTGGGGGGTGGGGGGGCCAGTGGGGGGTGGGGGGGCAGTGGGGGGTGGGGGGGCCAGTGGGGGGTGGGGGGGCAGTGGGGGGGCAGTGGGGGGTGAGGGGGCCAGTGGGGGTGGGGGGGCAGTGGGGGGTGAGGGGGCCAGTGGGGGTGGGGGGGCAGTGGGAGGTGGGGGGCAGTGGGGGTGGGGGGGCCAGTGGGGGGTGGGGGGGCAGTGGGGGTGGGGGGCCAGTGGGGGTGGGGGGCAGTGGGGGGGCAGTGGGGGGTGGGGGGGCAGTGGGGGGTGGAGGGGCAGTGGGGGGTAGGGGGGCAGTGGGGGGGGTGGGGGGGAGGAAACTGATGGGCTCAGGACAAAGCGCTGTAGAAGGATGCTACAAAGCCTGTGAGGGAGGTGAGGATTGTACCAACTAGATATGAGGGGTTACTTGTAAGAAGCCGCGTGGCTTTATCCTACTGGCGGAGGCAGACGATGGGGAACAGCTAGGTGGCAAAGGGAAGGGGAGACCGGAGAAGGAAAAGGTCAGATATGGGATTAGCAAACTTGTTGGGAGAACTGGTAGACTCCGGCCACCCAGGAGGAAACCACAGCTGGGATCCAGGTGGCAAAGGACAAGACTAGACCAGGGTGAGGAGGCCGAGAGGGAGCCAGGTGGGAGAGACGTTTGTAAGCTTGGGGTCGCCCTGGGGCTTTATAACGCCGACCCCATGGAGCCTGCATTGGTTGAGTGTTCAGGAGGATGACGGAGGACCCCAAGGCCCAGACTGCTTGACTATCGCTCAAGGGAGACACAAATGGGATTGTGGGTCGGATTAGGACCCTGAGTGAGCAGCTGAGGAGCTTGGAGTTCGGTCCCCAGGGAAGTGGGGAGTCCGTTAGAGGGCAGACAGGGTTAAGTAGGGGCAGTGGGGGGGGGTGGCAGATGGGGAAGCTGTCTCAGAGACATCCTCCTAGATCCTAACCAAGAGAAGGACCGGAGGAAGGGCGAGTGGAAGTAGAAGGGAACAGGTGTGGAGGGTAAAGGGAGAGAGAGCGATCAGGAGGCAACACAGAGGTAATCAAAGCCAGTTCAATGGGCGGCACACGCCTTTAATCCCAGGACTCAGGATCCCCGAGTTCAAGGCCAGCCTGGTCTACAGAGCGAATGCCGGGACAGCCAGGGCTACACAGAGAAACCCTGTCGGAAAAAAACAAAACTAAATAATAATAATAATAATGGTCTGATCAAGAAGCAGCCTGATTAATGGAGAAGAAAGCTGGGTGCTGGGTGGCCTTCTGGTCACACCCTCTCTACAGCAAATACCTAGAGGCACCAAAGTAGATGTGCATCGGAGCCCAGAATACTGGCCCCCAGCTCTGCAAAGGCTGGGTAGAGAATCCTTCCCTTTCCCACCCCCCACCCCCCACATCCCCACCCCCCCACCCCTCCCACCTCCCGCCGAGGCTGAGGGAGCAAACAGCGCAAGTGCAGACAGACAACAACGAGATGCCAAGAACGCTGGGCCCCTTGTCAGCTGGGCTACCACGCGCAAGGAACTGCAGGGCACTTTGACCTGCATGGTTCTCGCACCAGCCAGCTACATTAGCAGGAGCTGCCCTCGTGCCCATCCCGCAGCTAGATACACTGAGGCACACAGGGAGACAGGCGCGTGCCCCCCCCCCCCACTGACCGTAGTCTCATGGTTGGGCTAATTCTCACTCTAGTCTGCCGGCCACCTATGGATTCCTGCTCCTGTGTTCAAGTGGGCTTTGGTGGGTGCAAGAGGAGAGTCTCCTCAAATGAGGGGCGCCCCCCGCCCCCCCCACGGCCCAATACGCCCTTTCTGCAGTGACCTTCTGTTTGTAAGACTTCTTCAGCCAGGCTCCCGGCCCAGCTCATCTGAGGGTATCTGTGGGCAGGCAGCATGCCACTGCGTGTCTCTACCTGTCCCAACTTCTGTGTCAATGCAGAGAGAGAGAGAGAGAGAGAGAGCGCGATTATGTGTATGTCCTTGTTCAAGCTGCGGGTGACTGTGAGGGGAGTTAAGGGAGGCCTGGGAGGCTGATCTGAGGGTGGAGGCCCAGAAAGGGGCAGGGGGGGGGCAGAGGGGGGGGGGTTACGTCTTGGGCTGAGAGGAGTGGAAATTCTACAGGAATGTTTACCAGACCCTGAGAGAGTCCAGGGGGACAGCGCCCATCCTCCTAACTCACCAGCCCAGGATCGGCCTCAGAAACCATCAACCACCAAGGGCTCCCGCCTGCCCGCCCCCCCGCCCCCCACCCACCCCAGCCTCTCTCCAAGGCGCCCAGGCCCCTTTAAGACGAAGCTGATCCAGTACTTTTTCTCTTCTAGTTAACCCCTCCAAGTCCCAGTGGCCCCTGGGCTGGGGCCCTTGTGGGCGGAGGCAGAGGGGGAGCCAGGGGCGGGGAAAGAAAGTCTGGGAGTTAGAGAACGAGACAGGGTAGCCGGGAAGGCGGCTAGCTGCGGAGGAGTTGGGCCAGCCGAGGGGCTCCCGCTGTGCCAGGCGGGCAGTGCCAAATCCCAGGAGCCCAGAGGTGGGGGGAGGGCCGGGGACCAACCCGGCCCTGCCCCCTTCCCGAGCCGAGGTGCCCATCAACTTCGGAAGAAAGTTTGGCATCGATTGCCCTGGTGGTGTCTTGAGGATGGGCAGGGTCCCGCTGGCCTGGTGCTTGGCGCTCTGCTGCTGCTGCTGGCGGTATGCCGCCCCTAAGGGTGAGTGATGGGGACTCCACTGAGGGAGAGACAAACGCTGAGGGGGACCCCAGGGCACGGGGCGGGGGGTGGGGGGGCGGAGTGAGGAGGTGGAAACTGGCTGGCAGGTGTTGGGGTGCTGGGTTGGTGTAGGGAGTTTCCTTGGGACGACAGAGTACAGGCTTTCGGGGACAGAAAAAAACCTCTTAAGAGGCAGGGGTTGGGGCGCGGCGGGGTTGGGGGGGGTTGGTTAGGGGAAAGCAACAGGCAGAGGAATAGAACAAGAAACGGAAACTAGGAGGGCCCCGAGACAGAAGATGGACTGGGCAGAAAGACACACAGAAGAGCCTGAGGGAGGGCTGATGAATCTGGGTCTTGAGGAGAAGGGAAAGAACGCGGATGGGGGGGGGGGGTCCAGATGACAGGAAGGGATCTCCCCCCCCCACCAGTAAACACAGAGGGAGACTGGAGAAGGAAGGTTTGGGAGTCCTGGGCCCCCCTGTCACTGCTGTCCCCCTCTGCTTGGTTCTTGCCTTGCTAGAGTGTTCTCCTTTCTCTCTCTCTCTCTCTCTCTCTCTCTCTCTCTCTCTCTCTCTCTCTCTCTCTCTCTCTCTCTCTCCCCCCCCCCCCCCCCGTCTCCCTCTCCCTCCCTTCCCCTCCCCTCCTTCCCCTCCTTTTCCTTCTCGGCTCCGTTTTCTTTCCCTCTATCTCCCATCCCAGACTGTCCAGTCCCCAGAGACTAGAGTGGCAGGGATTGGCCCTGCCAGGCAGTCCAGGGCGTGGGAGGCTGCCAGATCCCAGGCCTTCTTCCCAACAAACTGAACACGGGATGGAAGCCGGACCTCGGTCCCCTGGGAAAGACTCCCGTCCTCCCCGCCCCCCCCCACACCATGCCTTCACCCCCACCCCCTCCTGAGATCACTGTACAACTATGTGGGGGTCTTGGCAGCGGTGGGCAGACAGGGAAGGTAGAACCTGAGGAGCAGGGAACTTTGGGCTTCCTAAACACGCTCCTTACCTTCTGCCCTGACAGACCCACAGACCGAGGTGGATAGCCCGTTCGTGGGGAGCCCAGGGAATATCACCGGTGCCAGAGGACTCACAGGGACCCTACGTTGTGAGCTCCAGGTTCAGGGGGAGCCCCCTGAGGTGATGTGGCTTCAAGATGGACAGATCCTAGACCTGGCTGATAACACCCAGACCCAGGTGCCTCTGGGCGAAGACTGGCAAGACGAATGGAAAGTTATCAGTCAGCTCAGGTGTGGCACCTGTTGCTGACCAGTGAGCTCCATACTCACAGCCCTCCCCCCACGCAAAGCCACTGGGCAGCCGCTGCTCCACCTGGCTTTGGGAACCTCCACCTGACTGCTTCCTGGGCACGGAGTCCCCAGCTTGTGAACCGACCTCTGGGTTTTGTTTTCCTCTTCCGTAAAAAAAAAATGAGTTAAAAAAAATAGTACCCCCTTCAGCCTTCTATGACTTTCCTGCCCAGACCCCTTCTTTCAGTTCTGCTGCCCCTCCCGGTGCCCAGCCCTCACCCCAGCCTCTCTGCCCCCTCCTCTTTCCTTCTAGAATCTCAGCCCTGCAACTTGCAGATGCAGGAAAGTACCAGTGTGTGGTGCACCTGGCAGGACGGACCTTCGTGTCTCAGCCTGGCTTCGTAAAGCTGGAAGGTGAGTTCTGAGGTCGGAGCTTCGGCAGGGATGACACGGCTGATGGAGAGCTCGGTTTTCTCTTAGGACGTAAAGCCTAGAAATGGAGGGAATCTTAGAAGTTGGGGAGGCCTGAGGGAACATACGTTATGGAGGGGGGGGGCAGGTCCAAGGAAGATTCTGTGTCACAGAAGGGGTGAGATTTGGGGAGCTTTTGGAGGTTCTGAGGAGATCAGAATTGCTTGGGAGTGGGACCTTCTAGGAGTCAGAGACACATGACTTAATTCTCCCATCACACCAAGGGCCTTATTTCTTCGTTAGGAAAATGATAACAAGGAAAGGCAGGCATGGTGATGCAGACATATAATCGCCACATTCAGGAGGCTGAGGCAGGAAGATCTGCAGTTTGAGGCCAGTCTGGGGTACATAGCAAGATCCTGTCTCAAAAAGAGAAGAGCCGGGCATGGTAGCACACGCATTTAATCCCAGCGCTGAGCAGACAGAGAAAGTTCGAGGACGGCCTGGTTATACATAGTGAGTTCCAGGACAGCCAGGCTATGTTGAGAGACCCTATCTCGAAAAACAAAAACAAACGGGGGTTGGGGGGAAAGAAGAGCAAGGAAAAAAAGGGCAAAATTCCTACATGTTTTGGAAAACATCCAAGGTGGTCAGGCATAGGCTGAACCATGTTTTGGAAGCGTGGCCCTAGGCATAAACACATAACGGATCTGACGTCTAAAGGTGACTCCGGTGTCCTGAGGGACCAGACATAAGGGTTGAGTCAAAAAACCTTGCAGAAGCACTCCGGGAGGCAGAGGCAGGCGGATCGCTGTGAGTTCGAGGCCAGCCTGGTCTACAAAGTGAGTCTAGGACAGCCAAGGCTACACAAAGAAACCTTGTCTCGAAAAACGGGAGAAAAAAAAAAAAGCACCTTGCAGAATGGATCTAGTGTTTAGCACCTCCAACATCCTAGTGATATTCTGGGGGCCCTGAGAGCTTCAGAGGGAACCAAGCTTCTACCATCGTACCTCCCAGGTCTCCCATACTTCCTGGAGGAGCCTGAGGACAGAGCTGTGCCTGCCAACACCCCCTTCAACCTGAGCTGCCAGGCACAGGGACCCCCGGAACCTGTAAACCTACTCTGGCTTCAAGATGCTGTTCCCCTGGTCCCGGTCCCAGGACACAGCTCTCAGCACAGCCTGCAAGTCCCAGGTGAGTGACAGTGTGGACCAAGGCTGGGGGTGGGGGGGTGGGGCCGGCAGCCAGGGCTCTTTATTCCCTGTGTCTGTCCGTTTGTCTCCATTTTCTGTCTGTGATTTTTTTTTCGTCCCTTTCTGTTCTCCATCACTTTTTCACTGCCTCTCTCTCTCTCTCTCTCTCTCTCTCTCTCTCTGTGTGTGTGTGTGTGTGTGTGTGTGTGTGTGTGTGTGTGTGTGTGTGTCTGTTCATGCCAGCCTCCCTCTGTTCAATAGCATTCTTTGTCCCAAGTTTCCTCTAAATCTGGTCAGTGGCCCAAGTGAGTAGGCCTGGTGTCCCTCTGTCAGCCCTTGGCCCAAGCAGGGCATCACAGCTAACCAATACCCTCCTCCTCCTCCTCCTCCTCCTCCTCCTCCTCCTCCTCCTCCTCCTCCAACCTTCCCACCTCTTACCCTGAAGTGTCCCCTGGACCTCAGCCAAGGGGAGGAGGTCTCTGATCAGCTGAGGCTTCCTGGGAAAACAGAGCCCAGAGGAGGGAAGAAAGAGGAATAGAGAAAGTGAGGGAGAGAGACAGACAATGATAGAAGGCAAAGAGTGAAGACTCTTCTTGCTGAGGCAGAAGGATGGTCACCAGTTTGAGGTCTGCCTAGATGACATAGTGACTTCAAGGCCACCCTGGGTTACAGTGTGAGACCCTGTCAACAAAGAAAAGCAAATGGGGCTGAGGGCCGATCTGCTGGTAGAGTGCCTGCCGAGCATGCATGGAGCCCCGGGACCATTCCAAGTACCACACGAACCGGGGCTTGGTGGCGCACGCTTGCAATCACAGCACTCGGGTGGCGGGATCAGGACTACCGGAAGTTCAAGGTCATCCTCAACAATCAAGTTCAAAGCTAGCCCTAGCTACAGATCGAGTTAGAGGCTAGCCTGGGCTATAAAAGACCTTGTCTCAAGGAAGGAAAAAAAAAAAGTGGGAGCGGGCATGAAGGAAAACTAAAAGAGGAGCCAGGCGGTGGTGGCGCACGCCTTTAATCCTAGCACTCGGGAGGCAGAGGCAGGCGGATCGCTGTGAGTTCGAGGCCAGCCTGGTCTACAAAGCGAGTCCAGGACAGCCAAGGCTACACAGAGAGACCCTGTCTCAAAAAAAAAAAAAAAGAAAGAAAGAAAGAAAGAAGAGAAAAAGAAGACAGGCCACTGAAGTGATCCAGCACAGAGAGACGTAGGATAGTGTGATCTAAGCGATGAGACCCCTACTTCAGAGTGACCGTCCCTTTCTGTACTATGCAGATTGAGCAGTTTGCTTAGGGTCCCATGGTAGTCAAGAGACAGGGCTGGGGGACCTTGACTGTCCCTCGTCAAGGAAGAGATGGAGGCACCCACACAGCCAAACCCTAAAGAGTTACAGCTTCCAAAAACCTTACCTGCTGCCTCTGAGGGTGAGTGGAGGATGGGAGTGGGGGGGGGGTGGGGGGTGGGCGGGGTGAGCTTGGTGATGAAGGGACTTTCAGTGTGGAGGGAAGGGCTAACATTCTCCACATTCTGGGAGGCCTGAGTGTGCAAGGAAGTGTGATGGCCCCCAGAGGGGTGACTCAGGCCTGTGGCTCGAGTGGTCTGGTAGGGACAGGAGTGGGGTCTGAGTCAGCTTGGCTGGACCAGAAGTGGGGGGGAGGGGAGAAACTCAGGGTTAAGGGGCACTCGGGTGTGAGAGGGTCCCCTGGGTCTGTCAGTGCGTTATGAGAGGAGCAGAGGCACCTGCCAAGAGGTGTCTGGTTGGGACAAGGGGCATCTACACACGCAACCTTGCCCTCCTGCATCAGCGGACCCGTCAGCCATAGGAGAGAATGTCTTAGTGGGGGCCAGCCTCTGTGGCTCTCACGGCTGCTGATGCTGAGGGAAACCAGAGCTGCTGACCCTGTGGGGCTGGCTCAAACACCTCTGCATGTTAAGGTAACAGCAGCGGCTCACAGGAGCGCCCTGTTGGAGAGGTTCCGTTCCCTTGCAGAGTCAAGACGTCACATGGGCATGGCCATTTGCACCTGTCATCCCAGCACTCAAAGAGAGTCCCAAGTTTGAGGCCAGCCTGGGCTACACATGACGCCGCCGGTTGTCTCAAAAGGGAGAGGGACGATGCCTGTGTGACCACGTTGCTGTGTTCCTTACTGACTGTTAAAGGAAAAGCATGAGCCAAGGCAGTGGTGGCGCACGCCTTTAATCCCAGCCCTCGGGAGGCAGAGGCAGGCGGATCTCTGTGAGTTCGAGGCCAGCCTGGTCTACAATGTGAGTCCAGGACAGCCAGGACTACACAGAGAGACCCTGTCTCAAAAACCAAAACTGAAACCTATGGCTGTCAGCATGAATTTCACTGTCTTTGTTTGTACCACAGAGAGCGACAGAGGCAGGCAGATTCCCAGCAGAGTGTTAAGACGCTTCTGCTCGCTCTGTGGGTCTGTTACTGACTCCCACTGATTCTTGGGCGACTGAACCTTAGGTGCTCACCTGTTACCCACGTGTCTGTGCCAACCCACACGTATGTGGCAGTGTCCCCACTGGTCTCTACAGAGGCCTTTCGTGGCTACACAATAGCTGTGTTTTCCCATCCGTCTGCCTGTTTTGGCACAGATACAGGCTTGGCTCTCTCTCTCTCTCTCTCTCTCTCTCTCTCTCTCTCTCTCTCTCTCTCTCTGTGTGTGTGTACATTCACTATGTAGAGGTTTAGAGGTTTGTGTTTGTCACTATTGACATCCATGTATACTGTGTGGCCAGGCGTTTGCACTGATGTGTACCTGTGTGTGTGTGTGTGTGTGTGTGTGTGTGTGTGTGTGTGTGTGTCTGGGGTTATGCCTCATTGTCAGCCTCCATGTGTTTACCACTAAGTCCCAGGGCATTTATGTCACCGTGTTTGGGGCAGCATCCGCCCTGTGAACCGTGTACAGCCTAGCCAGTATTTCGTTTCTGTGTTTATATTTGTGCTAATAACGGCCCCTGTGTATTTAAGAGTGATTCACTGTCGGGGGAGGGGAGCGTGCTTTGTGAAGGAATTTTGTCAGTTTGTGCGTGTGTGTGCCTCTCTGTCCCTCTCTATCTGAGCCAGGGCGTGTCCTCTTCTCCCTCCATCTCTCTCACTCCCTCAGAAAAGCCAAGGGTGTGGGTGAGCGGATGGGGTGGGGGCGGGGCAGTACATCTGGAAAGCACATCTGGAGTCCACAGGCTCTTGTGGAGTAGTGTGGAGCGCAGAAGGAGAGCCGGGTTTCCAGACCCCTTGGTTCATCTCAGTCTCCTCATTTAGGATGTAGCGTCTAGGGCATGAGAATGAGAAATCCCGGGCTATGCCCACCAGGACAGGCCGGAAATGGAGGGTGGGTGGGGGGCGCCCCGGTGACTCAGGCGGGGGCAGGAATGCTGCGGTCG